>NC_053028.1:102176541-102476541 GCF_003073215.2 Triticum urartu | reverse complement strand
TCCACGCAGGTTGGTCGAGCACAGCCTTAATATTCTAAAGGGATTCAAGCCGGTCAAGCAGACTCTTCGGCGTTTCTCTGAACCTAAGAGACAAGCTATGGGAGAGGAACTAGCCCAGTTATTGGAGGCCGGATTCATTCGAGAACCTCAACAAGGTATCAAATAAGGACAAATCCTGGCGCCTATGTATCGATTTCAAGGACCTCAACAAGGCTTGCCCAAAGGATCCCTTCCCCCTCCCCCGCATCGATCAAATTATCGATGCTACCGCAGGACACGATTCATTGTGTTTCCTCGATGCATACTCCGGCTACCACCAAATCAAGATGGCGGAGTCCGACCAAGCCACAACGGCATTTATCACACCATACAGCCCCTTCTATTTCAACACAATGCCTTTTGGGCTCAAAAACGCCGGCGCAACATATCAGCGCATGATTCACATGTCTGGAGAAACAGATCGGCAAAACAGTAGAGGCATACGTAGATGATGTGGTCGTCAAAACCAAACATGTCGACTCTCTAATAGATGACTTGAGGCTCACATTCGACAACCTCCGAACATACGATATCAAGCTCAATCCGGAAAAATGCGTTTTTGGTGTACCAGCCGGAAAGCTCCTGGGTTTCATTGTCTCCAGTAGAGGAATTGAAGCAAACCCGGCCAAAATCCAAGCTCTGTCACAGTTGGCTATCCCAACGGACCTCAAACAAATCCTGAAATTAACCGGATGTGTGGCGGCTCTAAGCCACTTTATCTCCCGCTTAGGAGAAAAGGCATTACCCCTTTATCGCCTCCTTCGGCGCACCGAACACTTCGAGTGGACGGACGCTGCCACAGCCGGATTGGAAGAAATAAAAGCCATACTGGCAACCAACCCAATCCTGGCCACGCCAAACATCGGCGAACCAATGATGTTGTACATTGCGGCAACTCATCAGGTTGTAAGCGCAGTGCTCGTCGTCGAACGAGAAACGGACAGACATAAATTCCCCCTTCAAAAGCCGGTATATTATGTATCCACTGTCCTCACTCCATGCAAATCATGGTACCCACATTATCAAAAGATAGCCTATGCGGTATTCATGGCATCCCGGAAGCTGTGACACTACTTTAAAGAGTGTTCAATTACAGTAGCCTCGGAAGTGCCACTTAATGATATTATAAACAACCGCGACGCCACGGGCCAGATTGCCAAATGGGCCATTGAGCTCCTCCCGTTCGACATAACATACAAACCTTGGTGAGCCATTAAATCGCAAGTATTGGCCGACTTTGTCGCCGAATGGACAGAAGCCGAACTCCCTAAAGAGTACGGCGCATACTCCAATTGGATCATGCACTTCGGCGGATCCAAAATGCTGGCTGGTCTGGGGGCTGGCGTCGTCCTGACGTCCCTAACCGGAGATACAGTTCAATACATAATACAGATACCGTATACAGACTCCAACAACGCAGCCGAATACGAAGCCCTATTACATGGTCTTCGGATGGCAGTTTCCATGGGCATTCAAGGCCTGGAGGTGCGTGGGGATTCGAACCTCGCAATATCCCAAATAAATGGATACTTTGATGCCAAGGATCCGAAGATGGCGGCCTATCACAACACCGTCCAAAAGATGTCAGCTCGGATCGAGGGGCTCGAATTTCACCATGTGGCTCAGGAAAACAATCAGGCGTAGGATATCCTCGCCCGCATCGGTGCAAAACGCGATGCGGTCCCCCCCAACATCTTTTTGGAGAGGTTGTTTAAGCCATCCGTGGTATGGGAAGGGGACACCGGTAAAAATATTTCGCACCCGGCCAAAATGCCCGATACCGAACACTCTGACATAATCGGAGGCTCTGCCACCGAAATAACACCTTCAACCCACGTAATAACGGCCATCATCGCCCCGTGGATAGAACCATTCCTGGCCTACCTAACTAGGCAGGAACTTCCCGAGGACAAAAATGAGGCACGCTACATAGTGCGGTGATCTAAAGCCTACAGGGTCCACGAGGGAGAGCTGTATAAAAAAAGCGCAACCGGAGTCCTTCAAAGGTGCATCTCCGAAGAGGAAGGGTGGAAGCTTTTGGTAGAAATTCACGCCGGACTCGGCGGCCACCACGCCGCAGCCCGGGCCCTTGTAAGCAAGGCCTTTTGTACAGGTTTTTATTGGCCGACGGCCCAGGTAGATGCACAAGACTTGGTCCAACGCTGCATCGGTTGCCAGCTTTTTGCAAACCAAACCCACATGCCACCCACCGCCCTCCAAACAATCCCCATAACCTGGCCCTTCGCAGTCTGGGGGCTTGACATGGTTGGACCCCTTAAAGGGGGAACCCATAAGAAAAAATACTTACTGGTCATGGTGGATAAATTCACAAAATGGATAGAAGCCAAACCTGTTAAAACAGCTGAATCCGGACCGGTGATAGACTTCATATCTGGGGTTGTACACCGTTATGGCGTCCCCCATAGCATCATCACTGACAACGGCACGAACTTCATGGCCGACGAGGTAAAACTCTGGTGCAGCAACATGGGCATTAAGCTCGATTATGCCTCTGTCTATCACCCACAAACTAACGGCCAAGTTGAGCGAGCAAATGGTCTTATCATGAGCGGCATCAAACCCAAATTAGTGCGGTCATTAAAGGAGTCTAACATGCACTGGGTAGAGGAGCTCGACTCCGTACTCTGGGAGCTGCGGACCACGCCGAATCGTACTACCGGATACACACCCTTCTTTATGGTGTACGGTGCAGAGCCAGTTCTGCCCTGCGACGTAATTCATGACTCACCTCGAGTGCGCATGTACGAAGAAAGAGAAGCCTAGCTCGATCGGCAGGACAGTCTGGACACCCTGGAGGAGGAGCGCGACATGGCAAAAGCCCGTTCCGCATTCTATCAGCAACAGGCTCGCAGATACCAAAGCAGAGAAGTACGGGCCAAAACTTATAACGTTGGCGAGCTAGTTCTACGCCTGTCGGAGAAGAAAAAGACCAAGCTCGAGCCCAAATGGGAACGTCCCTTCATTATTGACCAAGTTCTGACCAGTGGAGCGTACCATCTGCAGGATGCATCGAATAATCGACTTGAGCTGAACCCATGGAACGCAGCCAGGCTCCGAAGATTCTACGCCTAGTGCCGGACTCTATGTTCGTCTCCTTCCTCTGTCCATTTTTTCATATGCATTATCTGTCTTTTTTCTCTTTATTTCTTTTATTCTTTCTCAAGGCCTTCAAGGGCCAACTTGTGCCTTGCTTACACATTATTGACGCGCTAACCGCGCTCATTATACCTGGGGGCTTCTTACACAGAAGCTTAATTATTTATCTGGGCTTCATGCCCCGCACATGTGTTATTCTTCCGCATGTACCTTTTCTTTGCCATTATATGCATCGATATGACTTAAGTTTTGGCCAATCTGGGTTGCCTGGCTCTTGTATTTATGCCCTACGTTCCCGTTAATTTGGCTAGGACATAAGGGGAGCACCTCTGCGATTGTTACTGCCGGGTCAGCCGGATGTGTACCTCAGACTGGGTGGAGCCGAAAGCTAGCATTCTTAAGGGAATATTCGGTCGGTGAACAAAAGATGATTTCTATTTATTTTCCATATGTGCCCCCATATGTTTTTCCTGCGTCTCCCCACACAGTCCGGAGGGTTAGCCGGAACCTCAAGGGTTAGCCGGAACCTGAAATCCGACATTTGGCGCGCCAGGTAGGGGTACGCTGAAGCTTCACCCCCGACGGCCTTGCCTCTCCGACCGGCTCTAATGGACGCCGCCGCTTCCCCAACTGGATCGACGGGCGCCCTCCGCGGCGTTGTGGGGCTCCGGGCCTACACCCCTGCCTTGCGGCGGGTGCAGCGGCCACCCAAGTTCAAGCTGGAAATGCTGCCCTGATACGTCTCCAACGTATCTATAATATTTGATTACTCCATGCTATATTATCTATTGTTTTGGACATTATTGGTCTTTATTATCCACTTTTATATTACTTTTGGGACTAACCTATTAACCGGAGGCCCAGCCGTGAATTGTTGTTTTTTTGCCTATTTTAGGGTTTCGAAGAAAAGGAATATCAAACGGAGTCCAAACGGAATGAAACCTTCAGCAACGTGATTTTCTCACCGAACATGATCCAGGAGACTTGGACCCTACGTCAAGAAACGAGGGAGGAGGCCACGAGGTAGGGGGCGCGCCTACCCCCCCCCCCCCAGGCGCGCCCTCCACCCTCGTGGGCCCCCTGTTGCTCCACCGACGTACTCCTTCCTCCTATATATACCAACGTACCCCCAAACGATCAGATACGGAGCCAAAACCCTAATTCCACCACCGCAACTTTATGTATCCATGAGATCCCATCTTGGGGCCTGTTCCGGAGCTCCACCGGAGGGGGTATCCATCACGGAGGGCTTCTACATCATCACCATAGCCCCTCCGATGAAGTGTGAGTAGTTCACCTCAGACCTACGGGTCCATAGTTATTAGCTAGATGGCTTCTTCTCTCTTTTTGGATCTCAATACAATGTTCTCCCCCTCTCTTGTGGAGATCTATTCGATGTAATCTTCTTTTTGCAGTGTTTTTGTTGAGACCGATGAATTGTGGGTTTATGATCAAGTCTATCTATGAACAATATTTGAATCTTCTCTGAATTATTTTATGTATGATTGGTTATCTTTGCAAGTCTCTTCGAATTAGCAGTTTGGTTTGGCCTACTACACTACTAGGGAAAACCTTATACACAGAAATTTAGCAACAGCGCGGGTTAAAAAAGGGCGCTAGTGCTAGATAGCAGTAGCGGTTCAAAATAAACCGCGCTGCAGATACGATTCTAGCAGTAGCGCGTGTGCCCGTAAGAGCGCTACTACTAATATTCCCATTGCTGGAACGATGGGCTACGCATAGCAGTAGCAGCCTTGCAGGAAGCGCGCTACCGCTAGGGCATGAGTAGCAGCGCGTTTCCCTGTAATAGCGCTACTGCTAATGGAAATAAAATGAAATGAAAAACAAATAGAAAAGTAAATGAAAATGAAAGAAACAGAAAAAGGAGAAAGAAAAAAAATAAAATGTAAAGAAAAATAAATGAAAAAGCGAAAAAACAGAGAAAGGCTTAGCTGTAGCGTGTGTTAGTAAGAGGCACTGTAGCTAACACAGCTGCAGCGCGTTTCGAGGACCCCCGTTATAGAAACAGAAAAGGAAATAAAAAAGAGAGAAACTTACATATGTATAGCAGTAGCGCATTTTGGAAAAAGCGCTATAGCTACCTTAGCTATAGCGCGTTCTGCGAAACGCGCTACCGCTAGTTTTGACTTAACCAAAAAACCGTTTCCCCCCCCCCCCCGGGCCACCACTTGCCCCCCAAATCTCTTGACCCACCCCGCCGCCGTCTCCCCAATTCGTCATCGCCCCACTTCGCCGCCGTCTCCTGCCAACGTCGACAGCCCCGGAGCCACCAGAGCCGTGTGCCGTCGACGCCATCGGAGCCGCCCCCAACGCCACGGAGCCGCGCGGCCTCATCAATGCCACCAGAGCCGCCGTCGACGCCACCGGATCCTCCCTCGCTAGAACTGCCTCCCTCGCCGTCACCGGAGACGCCCCTGCCTCCCTCGCGACCACTGCCTCCCTCGCCACCACCGGAGCCATCCTCTGTAAGCCCCCACCCCTCCTCTCTCTCATGCATAGGTTAGCTAGTTTAATTATGTTAATTATCTAGGTTAGGGCAAAATTTTAGTTAGGGCTTTGACAGAGAAGTAGTTAGGTTAACTAGTTTAATTAGGTTAATTACCTAGGTTAGTGCAAAAATTTAGTTAGGGCTTTGACAGAGAACTAGTCAGGTTAACTAGTTTGATTAGGTTAATTATCTAGGTTATTTAGGTAAGTTTTATTTTAAAGATGATCCCTTCCTAGACTTTTATTGTTGATTATATCTTTTCATTGAAGTGGTCATGTTGTTTGTGCCCAAGTGGCTTTGTTGTTTCAATGAAGCTGAGTGGCCTATATATATTTTGCGGGAATGTTGATTCATTTCCGTTCCGGCAAATTTCAGGTTCTCGATTTGTCCACTTTTTAGCAAAGGTCATGCCGAAATTTTCCGTGAATTTCGGCATGACTTGTGCTACAAACTAGGACATATCCAGTGCCCGTGTGATTTGCCGCACCAGGAAGGAGTCAACGTTCCTGCAAAACAATAGGCCTTTTTTATGTCATTATTCATTTTATTAGGTCTAGAATTAATTGACTAGATTTAATCATAGGAAACATGGCTAGCAACGATGAAGGACAGGGTTCTGGTGATTGCGACGACGCCTACCGGGCGGCAGATGAATTTTTTAGCCTTACCGATGATCAACCGATGTTATTGCTGGGCCCACTGGTGGCATCAGGGACTGAGACTGACACGCAGACCGGTGCTGAGACTGAGTTCGGCGCTCAGACTCAGACAGGCATCGAGACCGGCGCTGAGACTGAGACCGGCGCTGCCACGGGGAGCGGAGCCGGTGTAGAACCGAAAGCAAAGAGGCAACGGGTTCCTAACAAACTCAGGACTACTAGAGTGGTGGTCACGCAGGTGGACGACAACAATTTTGAGCCAATGGCGCCCGAGGAAGCGCGTCGATGCTACGGCAATCAAATAGGCTGCATCGTACGGACAACCGCCACCATCAACGATGAGAAACTACAGAAGATAGAAAATATGAGGAGCTCCCTCTAAAGAAGTTTCACCAGATATTCTTGTTCCCGGGCCGGAATGAGAAGGATTATAAAGATCCAGATGAGGACCCGGCAATGAAGAAGATAAACAAACACGCCAAGACCAAGTTTAGCGACGCGTTGGCCGCCTGGAAAAATTGAGTGAAAGCAAGGATCATCGACAAGAAAGAACCCTACTCCGAGATTGTAAAGGATAATCTGACAATCACGGAAGAGCAGTTTCAAATATTCAAGGAGGCTTGCGAGGCCGAAGATGCCAAAAAAAGTCTAAGTACATGAAGGGGCTTCAAGAGAGGAACATTGGGAGCCACCACCTCGGAAGCCGTGGTTACGGCGGAAAGAGGTCCAAATGGGCCAAGGAGGACGCGGAAGCCGCGAGTCTAGGAATCCCAGACCCCTTGGCAGAGTTCACCGTCCCGCAGGAGCGTGACGTCCTCAGGGCCCGGCACCGTTGGGATCCAGTGAAAAAGGTTTACGAGACAACACCGGTCATTACGGAGTTCATGAGACTGCTGGTAATTTTAGTTTCTGATCAAGTCGACTGCACACGTTAGTCATATTTGTAAACGATCGTTGTGCCTTTTGCAGAGAGAGCAGCACAGGATCGCGGCCGAAAGCGACTCGCCGTCTGAGGCATTGGCGAGGCCCAAGTGGGACACTCCATTCAACCGGGCGTTGAACATATTGAAACAACAACCGGTGGATACTCGACCGTCGTATGGACGTGTGCACGGTGTCGGAGACGGCGCCATGTGGAAGAAGTACTACCGTGAGACCACGGAGGAGAGAAAGGAAAGACGGAGGTTAAATGAAGAAAACATCGACAAGAGGGTTGAGATTGCGGTTGAGAAGAAATCAACTGAGACAGTCGCAACAGCGGTAGCTGCCGCAAAACAGGTGGCTTTAGATATTTCTACTACCTTGGTTCCGGCCGTTTTCAATTGGACCAGGAAAAATCCAAAAAAAGATGCAGCGGACATTCCCCTTGCTGACTTCTTGGCGGGGAGCAGCTCGACTAGCGTTGCACTAGCACCTGCAGCTGCACCTGCTCCCGCACCGGCTCCCGCACCGGCTTCCGCACCGGACGTGCTAGGCGGTGCTTCGTCTTTGGCTGAGCTCGACGCCCTCACGGTATCTGTCACACCGGCCCCCTTCAATATAAATGTATAATCTCCCGTTTTCGTTGCCTTTTGGATGTCTCACGTCGCAGACTTTTATTTGCAGGCCGACGAAACCCCGTGCACCATATTGTACACCATCGGCAACCAGAAGGTGGACGTGGGGAAGGCGACGATAATGGAGCCAAAGGAACCATTGTTCCAGAGCCGGCCGATCCCCCCGAACGTCTTCAAGGTTTCCGTGGCCAGTGTCAAACCGGGCCACGAGAATTTGCCTCCTCTAGTACTACTGGGGGATGACGACGAGACACCGCGGCGGCTTGGTGATTGTTGCAATGCTGGGTGGGTCCTATTGTGGCCAAAGAGTCTGCTTCGTCTGGAGGCGGCCGGGAGCACACCCACGAGCATGAAGCCTCAGCAAGGTATGAACATCAACACCCCACCTACCCAATTATCGTCGGGTGTCGGGTTGGGTGATAGCGGACGGGGTAAGGAGGAGGCTCCATTAGTCACTGATGACGTCGCCATGGATGAGGATGAGGACGATGATGGCGCTGCTGAACAGTATGTCTATACTGGCGCCTCCTCAGGGTTTGAGCGTCATGAGTCGGTGCCTGAATTGTCGTCTCAACATATTATGGACGACCTTCCGGTAGTAAAGAAGTTTAGGAAGAGAGCGAGGAAAGGCAAAAAAGCTGTTTCTATGATCCAGCCGCCTCAGCAGCCTCGACAGTGCTATGTTTTACTACCAAGCAAGGGGTGGAGAGGTCAGGGACAAGAAGAGAAGGGGCGGCAGGGTCACCTTCGGCCATAAGACCGACTTCTGCTGCATCCAGCAACCGAACGATTCTCTTAATGATGGATTCTATGTCCTACACCACATGCTGGAGTACAGACGGGATCACCAGAACCTTCGCATGTCACCTAGATCCGGCGATGCCCATATTCTGCAATGGGCAAAGGACATAGGAGATATCGAGGATCATCGACTTCGAGCTGAGTTCTATAACATCCAGCGCGAACTTGCTCAAATCATCATGAAGGAGGTCGTCGGAAAAACAGGGATGTTCTACGGAGAAGGACAAATGTCGCGGGAAGACGTCCAAACATGGATAGCCTCTCAGCGTCTCGACCTGAAGCCTTTCACTAGGCTCGGGGACTATCTCCCTGACTTGGATGGATGGAACGACATGTTTGAGTGATTGTCGATATATGACAATGTGTCCGTTTAGTCCATATTTTCTGTATGACAAAACTTTGAGTTATGCACGGTGAAACTTTATTTGTGATGTAATTAAACCGTCCTCCTCCTCGACTAGCGAAAATCACTCTAGTTAGGGCATTTTGGGGTGCGATGAACTTTGTTATTTATGCTTATGATATGTTGTTTTTATTTTTGCCAAGTCTGTCTCTTTCTGTTGCTCAACTATATATGTTGCCTATCATCGACTCATGTGATGATGTAGGTGCATAGATCATAGATGGCGAAGAAGTGCTATGCCAGGAGTATATATACGACAAGTGGCCGGAGTGTCAGGCCCTTCCGGTTTCCGAGCGACAGGCAGTAGTTAGTTTAGAGGTTCACGCTAATGCGAAAGAGGCATACGAACTCATGTTCTCAAAGTGATAGCTCTTCTCACGTATATCATTGTTTAGATGGATGACGATGTATTTGCATATCATTCGAGACTTGTATCGCTATTTTTGAGATGATGACGAGAGACCACTTTGTGTTGGATGATGATTATGATGATGACATGATTTGATGAGACTAATTGTATGTATATGCTATGATTACATTTGTATGTGTATGATATGCTAAAGATTATTGTATAAAGCCTATTCAAATACAAAACAAACACACAAAAAATATGCAGGAAAAAAACTAATAAATAAACTAGTAGTAGGGAGGGGGGAAATTTAGCAGTAGCGCCGCATTGTCAGTAGTGCGTCCCAGCAAACAGCGCTGCAGATAATATCAGTAGCGCCCTTTACCAAAGAGCGCTACAGCTATTCATGTATAGCAGTAGCGTGGGACAACTGGCGCTACTGCTATACGTTAGCTGTAGCGCCTTATTAGTAGCGCCGGTGCCCGCGCTACTGAGAGGCCCAAAACCCTCGCTGCTGGTAGGCTTTTCCCTAGTAGTGCTAGATTGATCTTTCTTGCAATGGGAGAAGTGCTTAGCTTTGGGTTCAATCTTGCGGTGTCCTTTCCCAGTGGCAGTAGGGGCAGCAAGGCACGTATTGTATTGTTGCCATCGAGGATAACAAGATGGGGTTTTCTTAGTATTGCATGAGTTTATCCCTCTACATCATGGCATCTTGCTTAAGGCGTTACTATTTTTTCATGAACTTAATAATCTAGATGCATGCTGGATAGCAGTCGATGAGTGGAGTAATAGTAGTAGATGCAGGCAGGAGTCGGTCTACTTGTCTCAGACGTGATGCCTATATACATGATCATACCTAGATATTCTCATAACTATGCTCAATTCTGTCAATTGCTCAATAGTAATTCGTTCACCCACCGTAGAATACTTATGCTCTTGAGAGAAGCCACTAGTGAAACCTATGGCCCCCAGGTCTATCTTCATCATATTAATCTTCCAATACTTAGTTATTTCCTTTGCTTTTTACTTTGCTTTTATTTTACTTCACATCTTTATCATAAAAATACCAAAAATATTATCTTATCATATCTATCAGATCTCACTCTCGTAAGTGGCCGTGTAGGGATTAACAACCCCTTATCGCGTTGGTTGCGAGGATTTATTTGTCCTGTGCAGGTATGAGGGACTCGTGCATAGCCTCCGACTAGATTGATACCTTGGTTCTCAAAAACTGAGGGAAATACTTACGCTACTTTGCTGCATCATCCCTTCCTCTTCGGGGAAAAACCAACGTAGTGCTCAAGAGGTAGCACGCCCCGCTACAATGGCGCGGCGGATCCGGTGGCCTTCCTGCTGGCGTATGAGGAGGCCGTTCTGAAGGCCGGGGGTGACGATAAAGTCATGGCCAACTGGCTCCCAATGGCCCTCGCTGGCGTGCCACGCGCCTGGCTCCTCCATCTGTCGGAATCTTCTGTGGCCTCCTAGGAGGAGCTGCGAGACCTCTTCATCACGCGCTTCGAGGGACCGGCACCCCCTGTCATTGCGGCTCTCCTCGGCGGCTCACAGGCGCCGCCCTCGGACCGTCACGCCAAGTCATTCTTTCGCCGAATCGGCAACACCTCTGCGTGGCAGGGGGCTCCCCCGGGTTGGGCGGCGCCCATGGCCGACCTGATGTTCAACTCAGGGGATCACCCTGTCACCACCGTTGGTTCGGGCGTGCTCCCGATGCTTTGCACGCCCACCATCTGCAGCGTAGCCATCACCAAGACCCTCATCAACGCCGCCGCCGGCCTCAACGTACTTTCCGTGGAGGCTTTTAGCCTCCTTCACATACCGCTTGAGCGGCTCCGCCCCAGCAAGCCCTTCTCCAGAGTCGGCGGCGGCTCCTCCAACCCCCTGGGGTAGATCCGCCTCCCCGTGACCATCGGCACATGCGACAACTACCGCACCGAGCTAATCGACTTCGACATCGCCCGCATCGACTTACCATACAACGCCATCCTCGGGTACCCGGCGCTGGCCCAACTCATGGCGGCTACTCATCCTGCCTATAACCTCATAAAGATGCCAGGAAGCATGGGCGTCCTCACCGTGACCGGAGACACCAAGGAAGCCTTGGCGGCCCTCAAACTCCCCTTGAGGGCAATGGCGGTAGCTTGCCAGGCCGGCAAGGCCGCACCCAGGGCCAAGGGGGCTGCGCCGACCAAGAAGAAGAGGCTATACACTCAAGGTCAGACCAAGACGAAGCAGATACCGGTCGACGAGGACGGGGCCTCAGGCGCCACCTTAACTATAGGTGTCAACCTCGCCCCAGATCAAGAAAGGGAGTCGGTGGACTTCCTGCGGGCGAACAAGCAAGTGTTTGCCTGGGAGCCCAAGCAGCTAGTTGGGATCCCGAGAGGAGTGATCGAGCATCATCTGAGGGTATGCCCCAACGTGCGCCCTGTGAAGCAGAAGGCGAGGCGACTGTCCACAGAGAAGCAGTCCTTCATCGTTCAGGAAACCCGCAAGCTGGAGGCAGCAGGTGTCATTCGCGAGGTCCGGTACCCAGAATGGCTGGCGAACCCGTTCGTCATTCTGAAGAAAGGAGGGAAGGAGCGCATTTGTGTAGACTTCACCAACCTCAACAAGGCTTGCCCTCAAGACCCATTCCCACAGTCGCGCATCGACCAGATTTTCGACTCCACAGCAGAGTGTGATCTGCTATGTTTCCTGGATGCATTCTCAAGCTACCACCAGATCAAGATGGCGCTGGAAGATGTGGAGAAAACGTCTTTCTTGACCCCGTGCGGGGTATACTGCTACACTTGCATGCCATTCGGGCTGCGCAATGCAGGAGCGACCTTTCAGCGGCTGATGCACATCGCTTTGGGCGGTAACTCGGGAGAAACGCTGAAGCCTACGTCGATGACATTGTGGTGAAGTCTCGGGAGGCGAGAACTCTGATTCAGGACCAGGAGGTGACCTTTGCGAGCCTGCGCCAGGTGAACCTACGGCTCAACCCGGAGAAATGCATGTTCGGTGTCCCTTCCGGCAAGCTGCTGGGCTTCCTCGTGTCCCATAGGGGGATCGAGGGCAACCCAGAGAAGGTCAAGGCAATCGAAGACATGAGCCCACCACAAACCCTCAAGGAGATGCAGAAACTAGCAGGCTGCGTGACTTTGCTGGGGCGCTTCATCTCCAAGTTGGGGGAGCGTGCCTTGCCATTCTTCAAGCTGATGAAGAAGAAGGGTTCATTCTAGTGGACCCCCGAGGACGACCTAGCGTTTCAAGACCTCAAGAGATTCTTGACCAGCCCGCCAGTGATGGTGGCGCCTCGGCCTCGCGAGCCCTTGGTACTCTACCTGTCTGCCACACCCCACTCCGCCAGCGGGGCGCTAGTGGCCCTTAGAGAGGAGCCCCAAGTCAAGGGCCCGCCAAATGGAGCGGCCAAGCCGGATGAGGCTGCACAACACCAAGGCGATGCTCCAAAAATAGCGGCTGCCCCGGCTAGTCATCAAGCCCCAGGAGCTGGAGATCCACGGGAAACACCTCAGCCCTCGGGAACCAAAAACTCCGTCAGCTCTCCCGCCCTCGTCGAGCACCTAGTGTACTTTTTCAGCACAGTGCTACGAGATGCGAGAGCCCGGTACCCCATGCCTCAAAAGCTCTTGCTCGTGCTCCTGGTGGCCTCGCGTAAGCTGCGCCACTAGTTCCAGGGTCACCCCATCAAGGTCGTCTCAGCTTACCCATTGGAGAGAGTGCTAAGGAGCCCCAATGCAGCGGGAAGGGTCGCCGAATGGAACATCAAGCTGCAAGCATTTGACCTGGAGTTCAGCATGACCAGGGTCATCAAGGGGGCTGCACTCGCCGACTTTGTGGTAGAATGGACCAACGCCCCGGAGCTTGAAGCAGGTGAGAACCGATCCCTCTCGCCAGGGAGTGAAGCGCAAGATGGCTGGGTCATGTACTTCGATGGCGCGTTCGCACGCCAGGGCGCGGGGGCTGGAGCCGTGCTCATCTCGCCCACCTAGGACAAGCTCTACTATACAGTGTAGCTCTACTTCCAGCGGGGCGAAAAGGTCTCCAACAACATCGTAGAGTACAAGGGTCTCATCGCCGGCCTCAAGGCTGCGGTGGCCCTGGGGGTGAAATGCCTCACCATCAAGGGAGACTCGCAGCTCCTCGTCAACTACTCCAACAAGGTATACGATCCAAAGGATGAGCACATGGAGGCTGATAACCCACAAGTATAGGGGATCACAACTGTTTTCGAGGGTAGAGTATTCAACCCAAATTTGTTGATTCTACACAAGGGGAGCCAAAGAATATTCTCAAGTATTAGCAGCTAAGTTGTCAATTCAACCACCCCTGGATAACTTAATATCTGCAGCAAAGTATTTAGTAGCAAAGTAATATGATAGTAGTGGTAACGGTAGTAGAAGTAACTGTAGCAAAAGTAATTTTTTTGGTGTTTTATAGTGATTGTAACAATAGCAACGGAAAAGTAAATAAGCGAAGAACAATATATGGAAAGCTCATAGGCAATGGATCGGTGATAGAGAATTATACCGGATGCGATCGATCATGTAACAGTCATAACCTAGGGTGACACAGAACTAACTCCAGTTCATCAATGTAATGTAGGCATGTATTCTGAATAGTCATACGTGCTTATGGAAAAGAACTTGCATGGCATCTTTTGTCCTACCCTCCCGTGGCGGCGGGGTCCTATTGGAAACTAAGTGATATTAAGACCTCCTTTTAATAGAGTACCGGACCAAAGCATTAACACATAGTGAATACATGAACTCCTCAAACTACGGTCATCACCGGTAGTGGTCCCGATTATTGTCACTTCAGGGTTAATGGATCATAACACATAATAGGTGACTATAGACTTGCAAGATAGGATCAAGAACTCTCATATATTGATGAAAAGATAATAGGTTCAGATCTGAAATCATGGCACTCGGGCCCTAGTGACAAGCATTAAGCATAGCAAAGTCATATAGCAACATCAATCTCAGAACATAGTGGATACTAGGGATCAAACCCTAACAAAACTAACTCGATTACATGATAAATCTCATCCAACCCATCACCGTCTAGCAAGCCTACGATGGAATTTCTCACGCACGGCGGTGAGCATCATGAAATTGGTGATGGAGGAAGGTTGATGATGACGATGGCGATGGATTCCCCTCTCCGGAGCCCCGAAAGGACTCCAGATCATCCCTCCTGAGAGAGTTTAGGGATTGGCGGCGGCTCCGTATCATAAAACGCGATGAATCCTTCTCTCTGAGTTTTTTCTCCCCGAAAGTGGATATATGGAGTCAAGGTTGAGGTCGGTGGAGCATTAGGGGGCCCATGAGGCAGGGGGGCGCGCCCAGGGGGGTAGGGCGCCCACCCCCCCCCCCCGTGGACAGGGTGTGGGCCCCCTGACGTGGAACTTTCTTCTAGTATTTTGTATATATTCCAAAATAATTATCCGTTGATTTTCAGGTCATTCCAAGAACTTTTATTTCTGCACAAAAATAACACCATGGCAATTCTACTGAAAACAGCATCAGTCCGGGTTAGTTCCATTCAAATCATGCAAGTTAGAGTCCAAAACAAGGGCTAAAGTGTTTGGAAAAGTAGATACGATGGAGACGTATCAACTGCCCCAAGCTTAAACCTTTGCTTGTCCTCAAGCAATTTAGTTGATAAACTGAAAGTGATAAAGAAAAAACTTTTACAAACTCTATTTGCTCTTGTTGTTGTAAATATGTAAAGCCAGCATTCAAGTTTTCAACAAAGATTATGAACTAACCATATTCACAATAACATTTAGGTCTCATGTTTACTCATATCAATGGCATAATCAACTAGCGAGCAATAATAATAAATCATGGATGACAACACTTTCTCAAAACAATCATAATATGATATAACAAGATGGTATCTCGCTAGCCCTTTCTGAGACCGCACAACATAAATGCGGAGCACCTTTAAAGATCAAGGACTGACGAGACATTGTAATTCATGGTAAAAGAGATCCAGTCAAGTCATACTCAATGTAAACTAACAGTAATGAATGCAAATGACAGCGATGCTCTCGAACTGGTGCATTTTAATAAGAGGATGATCACTCAGCATAAAAGTAAATGGATAGGCCCTTCGTAGAGGGAAGCGGGGATTTGTAGAGGTGCCAGAGCTCGGTTTTGAAATAGATATGAATGATATTTTGAGCGGTATACTTTCATTTTCAACATAACAACCGAGAGATCTCGATATCTTTCATGTTGCACACATTATAGGCGGTTCCCAAACAGAATGGTAAAGTTTATAGTCCCCCTCCACCAACAAGCATCAATCCATGGCTTGCTCGAAACAACGAGTGCCTCCAACTAACAACAATCCTGGGGGAGTTTTGTTTGCAGTTATTTTGATTTGATTTGCATAAAGCATGGGACTGGGCATCCCGGTGACCAGCCATGTTCTCGTGAGTGAGGAGCGGAGTCCAGTCCTCTTGAGAATAACCCGCCTAGCATGGAAGATACAGACAACCCTAGTTGATACATGCGCTATTCGAGCATACAAAACAGAATGTTTATTTGAAGGTTTAGAGTTTGGCACATACAAATTTACTTGGAACGGTAGGTAGATACCGTATATAGGTAGGTATGGTGGACTCATATGGAACAACTTTGGGGTTTATGGAATTGGATGCACAAGCAGTATTCCCGCTTAGTACAAATGAAGGCTAGAAAAAGACTGGGAAGCGACCAGCTAGAGAGCGAGAACAGTCATGAACATGCATTAAAATTAATCAACACCGAATGCAAGCATGAGTAGGATATAATGCACCATGAACATAAAATATCATAGAGGCTATGTTGATTTTGTTTCAACTACATGCGTGAACATGTGCCAAGTCAAGCCACTCGAATCGTTCAAAAGAGGATACCACCCTATCATACCACATCACAACCATTTTAATAGCATGTTGGCAAGCAAGGTAAACCATTATAAGCTCCTAGCTAATTAAGCATGGCATAAGCAACTATAATCTCTAATTGTCATTGCAAACATGTTTCTTTCATAATAGGCTGAATCAGGAACAATGAACTAATCATATTTACAAAAACAAGAGAGGTCGAGTTCATACCATCTTTTCTCATTTCAATAAGTTCATCATATAATCATCATTATTGCCTTTCACTTGCACGACCGAATAGTGTGGATAATAATAGTGCACGTGCATTGGACTAAGCTGGAATCTGCAAGTAATTCAATTCAAGAGAGAATACAAGGTAATATGGGCTCTTTGTTAGATCAACAATAATGCATATGAGAGCCACTGAACATTTTAATCATGGTCTTCTCCTCTCAACCCCCAAAGAACAAGAAAGAAATAAAACTATTTACACGGGAAAGCTCCCAACAAGCAAAAGAAGAACGAGAAATCTTTTTGGGTTTTCTTTTTAATTAATACTACAAGCATGGAAAGTAAACTAGCTGAAAACTACAACTAATTTTTTTTGTTTTTATTAAGGTTTATCAAATTCACAAGAAGAAAGCGAGAAAATGAAAATAAACTGGCATGGATGATAAAATGAAAAAGTATGAGCACCGACAACTAGCATGAGCGTGTGAACATAAATGTAATGTCGGTGAGAAATACGTACTCCCCCAAGCTTAGGATTTTGGCCTAAGTTGGTCTATGGCCACGGCTGGCCTGGCAGATATCCAAAGTTGTAGTTGGGGTCGTACTGAGATGCAGCGGCAATTGCCTGATGAGCTGCAGCTTGGAGGCGAGTTGTCTCTGCCCTGCTCTCGTACTCGGTCGCCTCCTCCCTGGTTATAAAATATCGCCCCTTTGCCTGAAAGTCAAAGAAAGTAGGAGCAGGGAGGGCGACGTGATAGGTGCGTCATTTGTCAAAGATTAGTCGGTACTGGAGGAACTAATCGTTCCTCTCAACAAACTGATGACGAACCATAGCCTCATAATCTAAATAAGAAAGAGGCAACTCAATATCATCTCCACGTATGGGTATCTCAAGAAAGTTATCTATACGATTTGCATAAATTCCACCAAAGAAATCTCCATGAATACGATTATTATGCAACCTACGTGCAACAATGGCCCCCAAGTTATATTGTCTATCTCCTAATACAGCACTCCTAAGAACGCTAAGATCAGGTACACACATGTGACATGCTTCATCCTTACCATTTATGCACCTACCTATGAAGAGAGCAAAATAATGTATAGCAGGAAAATGAATGCTCCCTATGGTGGCCTATGTTACATCTCTAGATTCCTCCACTTTAATACTAGCAAGAAAATCTCTAAATTCAGATTTGTGAGGTTCACTAACATTACCCCATAGTGGGAGTTTACAAGCAGTGTTAAAATATTCTAAGTCCATTGTATAAGATTTATCATAAAGATCAAACAGGACAGTCTGAGAATTGCGTGATGATGAAAATTTAAACCTTCTCACAAATGAATCAGTTAAATAGAGGTATTGACGGCACTTCTCTGCCTCGAAGCTCTCCAGATCAGCATTACGCACATATGCGTCAAATTCCTCCTTGATTCCCGCTCGAACCATGAAGTCCTCTGACGGACATTAACAAGGCCGCACTTGAGCATCCCTCGGTGGTTCATCGTCCGGCTCACACATTGCGAGCCTGGGTTCTTGCTTCCTTCAAGAATAACCTTAGTACATTTTCCTAAACATATTTCTTCCTCTGAAAAATTTATGAAATTTTTAGTAACTTCAAAGTAAAAGTGAACCAAACTCAACAAAATTGATAGAAACTACTCCTACAAATGCCTAGAGGCCATATCATGCATTAAAACTACTTTGGACCACATAAATTTGACATGCACGCTCAGGAACAGGGTCACCTAAGCAGCAAAAATTTGCAATGAATATAGCACTCGAACAAAAACTAATTGGACCATTGGAGGAGTCACATACCAAAGAACAATCCCCCAAAGCGGTTTTGTGAATGGAGCTTTGAGCTAGGAGATCGAAAATGGCAGCAAGATGAGCTAGAACTCGGGTTCGAGCTGGATGGTGATTTTTTTTGGGCGGAAGATGGAGTGTGTGGTGGCTGGGATAAGTGGAGAGGAGCCACCGTGGGCCCACGAGGCAGGGGGCGCGCCCACGAGGCAGGGGGCGCGCCCAGGGGGTGGGCGCGCCCTGGACCCTCGTGGCCAGGTGCTTACTCCCCTGCTGTGTTCTCGGTGCCAAATATTCTTAAATATTTCAAAAAAAAACATATTTAAATTTCACGGCATTTGGAGAACTTTTATTTTCAGGGTATTTTTTATTGCATGGATAATTCAGAAAACAGACAGAAAAATACTATTTTTGCTTTATTTAATATAAATAACAAAAAGAAAAAAGAGGGTACAAAGAGTTGTGTTTTCTAAATTCATCCATCTCATGCTCATCAAAAGGAATCCACTAACAAGGTTGATCAAGTCTTGTTAACAAACTCATTTCGAATAACATGAAACCGGAGAATTTTCGAATAACACTAGGTTACCTCAACGAGGATATGCATGTCCCCAACAATAAGAATATCATATTTCTTCTCGACTGTAGGAAGAGGAAATTCAAAACATCCAATAGTAATAGTTGGAGTTTTCCCAATAGAATTGATACTGTGGACTTGAGGTTGTTTCCTCGGAAAGTGTACCGTATGCTGATTACCATTAACATGAAAAGTGATATTGCCTTTGGTGCAATCAATAACATCCCCTGCAGTATTCAAAAAGGTCTTTCAAGAATAATAGACATACTATCGTCCTCGGGAATATCAAGAATAACAAAGTTCGTTAAAATAGTAACGTTTGCAACCACAACAAGCACATCCTCACAAATACCGACAGGTATAGCAGTTGATTTGCCAGCCATTTGCAAAGACATTTCAGTAGGTGTCAACTTATTCAAATCAAGTCTACGATATAAAGAGAGAGGCATAACACTAACAAAGGATCCAAGATCACATAAAGCAGTTTTAACATAGTTTCTTTTAATGGAGCATGGTATAGTTGGTACCCCTGGATCTCCAAGTTTCTTCGGTATTCCACCCTTAAAAGTATAATTCGCAAGCATGGTGGAAATTTCAGCTTCCGGTATCTTTCTTTTATTAGTAACAATATCCTTCATATACTTAGCATAAGGATTCATTTTAAGCACATCAGTCAAATGCATACGCAAAAAGATAGGTCTAATCATTTCAGCAAAGCGCTCAAAATCCTCATCATCCTTTTTCTTGGATGGTTTAGGAGGAAAAGGCATGGGTTTCTGAACCCCTGGTTCCCTTTCTTTACCGTGCTTCCTAGCAACAAAGCATTTCTTATCATAACGTTGATTCTTTGATTGTGGGTTATCAAGATCAACAACAGGTTCAATCTCTACTTCATTATCATTACTAGGTTGAGCATCAGCATGAACATCATTATCAACATTATCACTAGGTTCATGTTCATTACCAGGTTGTGTTTCAGCATTAGAAATAGAAATATCATTGGGATTGTTAGGTGTGTCAACAACAGGTTCACTAGAAGCATGCAAAGTCCTATCATTTTTCTTTCTCTTCCTCTTAGAAGGACTAGGTGCATCTACATTAGTTCTCTGAGAATCTTCCTCAATTCTCTTAGGATGGCCCTCGGGATACAAAGCTTCCTGAGTCATTTTACCACCTCTAGTCACAACTCTAACAGCATTATTATTTTTCTTACTATTTAATTCATTGAGCAAATCATTCTGATCCTGAAGTACTTGTTCTACTTGAGTGGTAACCATAGAAGCATGTTTACTAATAAGTTTAAGTTCACCTTTAACACTAGCCATATAATCACTCAAGTGCTCAATCATATAAGCATTATGTTTCAATTGTCTACCAACATAAGCATTGAAGTCTTCTTGTTTAACCATAAAATTATCAAACTCACCTAAGTATTGGCTACCAAACTTAGTAGGAGGGATTTCAGCTTTATCATATCTAGAGAGAGAATTTACCTTTACTACCTATGTCGGGTTATCAAGACCATGTATTTCTTCAAAAGGCGGCAAATTAAGACCATGTATTTCTTCAATAGGAGGTAAATTCTTAACATCTTCAATTTTAATACCTTTTTCTTTCATAGATTTCTTTGCCTCTTGCATATCTTCAGGACTGAGAAACAGAATACCCCTTTTCTTCGGAGTTGGCTTAGGAGTTAGTTCAGTAAGTGTCCAATTATTTTCATTAGTCAACATATTATTTAATTGAATTTCAGCTTGATCAACAGTTCTTTCCCTCAAAACACAACCAGCACAACTATCCAGGTAATCTCTGGAAGCATCCGTTAGTCCATTATAAAAGATATCAAGTATTTCATTTTTCTTGAGAGGATGATCAGGCAAAGCATTAAGTAATTGGAGAAGCCTCCCCCAAGCTTGTGGGAGACTCTCTTCTTCAATTTGCACAAAATTATATATCTCTCTTAAAGCAGCTTGTTTCTTATGAGCGGGGAAATATTTAGCAGAGAAGTAATAAATCATATCCTGGGGACTACGCACACAACCAGGATCAAGAGAATTAAATCATATCTTAGCATCACCCTTTAATGAGAATGGAAATAATTTAAGGATATAATAGTAGCAGGTTTTCTCATCATTAGTGAACAGGGTAGCTATATCATTTAATTTAGTAAGATGTGCCACAACAGTTTCAGATTCATAGCCATAGAAAGGATCAGATTCAAACAAAGTAATTAACTCAGGATCAACTGAGAAATCATAATCCTTATCAGTAATGAAGATAGGTGAAGTAGCATAAGCAGGCTCATATTTCATTCTAGCATTCAAAGATTTTTCTTTAAACTTAGCTAATAATTTTTTAAGATCACTTATATCATTGCAAGCAAGAAAGTCTCTAGGAGTTTCTTCATCCATAACATAACCCTCAGGCACAGTAGGCAATTCATATCTAGGGGGAGAATCTTCATCATCACTTTCATCAATATTATGAGTTTCAATAATTTCATTCTCTCTAGTCTAGCAAGTTGTTCATCAAGAAATTCACCAAGTGTCATAGTAGTATCAAGCACAGAAGTAGTTTCATCATACGTATCATGCATAGCAGAAGTGGCATCATCAATAACATGCGACATATCAGAATTAATAGCAGAAGTAGGTTTAGGTGTCGCAAGCTTACTCAAAACAGAAGGTGAATCAAGTGGAGAGCTAGATGGAAGTTCCTTACCTCCCCTCGTAGTTGAGGAAAAAATCTTGGTTCTTTGATCTTTCAAGTTCTTCATAATGATAAGCAGATATAAATCCCAAAGGACTCAAAGAATAGAGCTATGCTCCCCGGCAACGGCGCCAGAAAATAGTCTTTATAACCCACAAGTATAGGGGATCTTAACAGTTTTCGAGGGTAGAGTATTCAACCCAAATTTATTGATTCGACACAAGGGGAGCCAAAGAATATTCTCAAGTATTAGCAGCTGAGTTGTCAATTCAACCACACCTGGATAACTTAATATCTGCAGCAAAAGTATTTAGTAGCAAAGTAATATGATAGTAGTGGTAACGGTAGCAGAAGTAATGGAGCAAAAGTAATAGTTTTGGTTTTTTATAGTGATTGTAACAATAGCAACAGAAAAGTAAATAAGCGAAGAACAATATATGAAAAGCTTGTCGGGGATATACCCCGCGGTATGACCTGGCTGGAGTTGTAAACCGGCTGGGACTTGTTAAACCGGCGGATGGTAAACCGGCGGAGAGTTAAGACAGAGAGTCAAGACAGATGACTAAGAAAAGATGGTAAACCGGCGAGTGTTAAACCGGCAGAGTTAAGACAGATGGTAGCACCGGCAGGTGTTAAGTCAATCATAACCCGGCAGACAATGTTAAACCAGCAGACAATGTTAAACCGGTAGACGTTAAGAAGCCCAAGAAGGGAAGTCAAAATAGTTTAAGTCTTAGTCCGAGATGGACTCTACATGTAACCCGCCCCTTTAATCTATATAAGGAGAGGCAGGGCTCCCCAAAGAGGGACAAGAAAAAATAACAATCTCTAGGGCTAGACATAATTAGAGGAGAGCCGGTTTATGGCGACTCCCTCGTGATGATAATGAGATCTAGCCTCAAACAGCATGTAGGGTTGTTACCGGATGATGTTTTTCGGGGCCCGAAGCTGTCTAAATTCTCGTCTTGTGTGGCGTTTCTCGATTCCTTTCAACCCCTCTCAAGCTATCACATAGATGCGTTGGCCTCACGACTAAGTCCTTCCGCTAGGACATCTGACGTGACAATTCCATGACAGTTGACGCCCACCGTGGGGCATGCGCACGGTGGTGTTGAGTTTTTGGAGGGATCTTTTTTAAGGTTCGAGAAGTTCACAAGTTTTCGGATGAAGAAGTTCGTAAAGCTCTAGCATGGAACAATCACGGGATAATCCGGCTCGGAAAAATCTTCAGCGGAGCCGTAACCAGGGGTAAAACAATTCGCCAGACAGTTTTTGATCTGATAGTACAATATTTCAAGCTATCACATAGATGCGTTGGCCTCACGACTAAGTCCTTCCGCTACGACATCTGACGTGACAATTCCATGACAGTTGGCGACCACCGTGGGGCATGCGCACGGTGGTGTTGAGTTTTTGGAGGGATCTTTTTTAAGGTTCGAGAAGTTCACAAGTTTTCGGATGAAGAAGTTCGTAAAGCTCTGGCATGGAACAATCACGGGATAATCCGGCTCGGAAAAATCTTCAGCGGAGCCGTAACCAGGGGTAAAACAATTCGCAGACAGTTTTTGATCTGATAGTACAATATTTCAAGATAAATCGCCGCCGCTCGTTTGAGCAAACAGACCGATCACAAGTCGCCAAGAACGTTGTTCTTCGACGCTGTTTGTTTTTCCCGGTGAGTCGAGTCTGGATACATAACTCGTCGAAGCCATCATGGATAGTCCTTATTTTGTCAAAGTGCAGGTTGACCGAGTCAGATGAGAATACCAATTGTGCAAACATAGGACAAGTCTGAACCGGGCTATCAAATCGTGAATCGGATGTTAGTCAAAATGACAGCTATCGCAGTCTGTACATGGAGACAATAAATGAAACATTGATCCGGCAGCGCTCAAGTGGGCAAATTGATCCGGGTCACATCTGACCGAAAAGTTGCTGTAGCTTTTGATGGACTTCTCGACGAGTTAAGGAAAGTACTACGGAATAAAAGGGGTTGGATTACCAAACCAAGATAAACTCGGACAGGTATAAAACAGCTCGATCAGGATGAATATTACTTTGACTCTGCAAACCACCATGACGCTGCCCGGTCGCCTCAGCTACGACGCACCGCCCCCGTCTTGCGATAGCAGGAGAGCCATCACCGGGCGCGGTTCTGCTTTAGCCGCTGCCTCGAGCGGCCCTGGCCGGTTTCTGTCAACTAGAGTGGTTGACCACCGAGTTCTACTCTGAGGGGCCGGGATGGCCTAAGTTGCCACTGGGTCACCGCATGCAAGCTACAAACAACGAACCGGCCCAGCCTGATTCATCTCGCCACCTCATCCATCGTCGGCCTCGAGTTGTCAAGCCGCTCGCCACTGCTCTGGCTGAGTGCTCCGCGGGCTTCGCGCCGCCCCAGATCAGCTCACCGCCGACCCGTCCGTACTTTCACCGTCGCACTGTCAAGCCTTTGGTCTGAACCGCCGCCATGATCTGCTATGGTCCGCGGGGCTGGTTCTGTTTTTCTGCTCTGCTCGGCCACCTCTTGCGGCACCTGCCGGCACCCGCGCCCGAGCTCTTCTTCCATCGCCACCGGACTGCGCTCGAGCTGTTGCGATCTCGTTTCACCGGTTGCTCTACAACCACGAGCCGCCGTCTGCTGACCCGCCGTTGCTCCGGTTTACTTTTCAGGATGGCTGTCTCGGCTGCGCGTGGACATGGCCTTGTTGATCCGCCTCCTTTGATGACCATGCCCCCGTTTTAAGGCCGGCATCGACGAACCGTCCGCCTCACTGTCAAAGTGTCCGGCTGTTGCTGCTGGTTAGAGCCGCCGCTTCCGCTTTACCATGCTTCGACGGACCGTGCCTTGAGCCGCCCCCGCGGCCTTATTCCTCATCGCACCAAGCCACTGCCAATATTTTCAGTTCCTGTATTGCTACGGCGATGGTGTCAGTACTGTGCTGGTATTTACACAAGCAATAACCTCAATACAGCAAGCTACTGTCGAGTTCTGAGGAAGCACCAAAGTTCTTGTCACACAAGGGATTGCCTCGGTACAGCACGTTGTTGCTCAAGTCAGGAGGAAGTGTCATACAGTTTCTAAATAAAGATATGGATACATCAAAGGAGCTAGTTGATGACTGCTTAAGAAGTCAGCTGTCCGTTTTTCTGTCCTACCTCATGATGCAGTTTCAGCAGTTGGTCATATCTATAAGGCAAGACAAAGAGAAGCGAAGCAAATATTTTAGTACATGTTTGCGTGAAAAAGGGCCAGGTTTGCTCAAAATGATATCGAGGGCATGATGATGAGTCAGGCAACAGATAGTCGAGACAAAATTTTCTTACCTGAAACTACTGGGTGGCTTTCACTATTTTGAAAGGTGTCGTAAGGGGCGTGCGTCAAATATTTTTGCACTACGCTTGTCCATATCATGCTGTTCAACGGATACGTGTGCAAGGTCCGGCTTCCGCTACATCAACGCACACGACCGTGCACATGGCCGACTTGCCGGTGTCCGTGTCGTCTCCAACGCCGCGGCTGACTCTCTCGTCCGCACCGGCTTACAAACACCGCTGCTGATTCTCCCCGTCCGCACCGGTTTATCATGTCGCGGTCGACTTATCTGTCCGCTCTCATGGTTGACCCGTCCGTGATTAATTTCAGCTTCACCGTCGTGATCGTCAATCCCGCGGTGGATAATCACTGGCCTGGCGTATCACGTGAAATCTATCCAGTATATTTTTATATTATATATTGCTTTCTTTAAAAAGAGCAATTACTCCGGCTTGCAAAGTTATCTAATGCAGGACCCTAAACCGCCATATTGGTGCAAATTTAAAAGCCGTCAGAAAATTTCCGGCTTAATAATTCCGGTTTAAAATCTGGCTCAAGGGAAAGCTATCTCCCACATAGCTTTGAAGCTCTTAGTATCCGGTTTAACAATTTCCGGTTCAAAAAGAGTAATCTCTCGCAAGTTCAAGTTCTCAAGAAAAATTAAAGGAACCAAAAAGAGTCTGTTGCAAAAGCAAAGCTCAAATATAGGTGCCCCTTGAGCACAGCTCACAATATCATTTGGGGGCTTCCTGTTCAAACATAGGTGTATTCACCAAAGAGAACATAGCGTTACTACCCTCTTGATTCCGGCGATCAAGCCAATATTATCATAAGAGCACAGCTCTGGTTACTTCGGTAATCCGGCTATCAAGCCAATATTATCATAAGGGGCCAAAGAGAGTCTGTTGCATAGCACAGCTCAAACATGGGTATCCCTTAAGCACAACTCACAATATCACTTGGGGGCTATGTTCGAACCATAGTCACAACTCTTGATAGGCTTAAAGCCACCAGGGAAATCACTTGGGGGCTCTGGTCATATCCGAACCATAGCTTATACCCTCTTGATCAGCATAAGGGCGCCAAGGAAATCACTTGGGGGCTTGGTCGTATCCGAACCATAGCTACACCTCTTGATAGGCATAAGGCCACCAGGAAAAATCACTTGGGAGCTATGGGTTCGAACCATAGTTACACCTCTTGATAGGCATAAGGGCACTAGGGAAATTACTTGGGGGCTTGGTCGTCCTCGAACCATAGCTACACCTCTTGATCGGTGCAATGCCACAATTAGGACTACATGGGGGGCTCTGGTCGTATTCGAACCATAGCTTAAACCCTCTTGATCATACATATACATCATCATATATTGCATCATATGTTGCATCATCACCACATCATCGTAGCATGTATCATATGTGCATGGATATACCGGCTTATATGGCAGGAAACGATTTTCAAACCAGGTTATATTATTCAAAATCTTTAATAGCCAACATGGCTGGATTTTATTATAGTTATCAATAACCAGTATTATGATTAAAATTTTCAAAGTCGCTTCACCGCAATGGATATTATTTTATCAATGGATATGATTTATTCTACAATGGAAGGAATAGTCCCGAGTCATGGCCGGCTTACGACCCGGCACTTGGGGGCTACATTATTCAAGTTGGGATTACATCAAATACACAAGTCTCATGTCGCTGCAAGCATGCACCATGACACTTGGGGGGCTAATGCAAAGTCATTGTTTGCTCACTTATTGAAGACCCGACTCATCACATCGTAATGTGACGGCCCTTGGGGGCTACCAATTGCTCCTGTCAACAATTCAAGGTACATAAATTTTCATCTATTATTGAAGGATCCACTGCTCAGTTGGTAAAGCACAAAGCTCTCAACCTTGTGGACGTGGGTTCAAGCCCCATGATAGGGGTTACATCGTATAATGTTATTCTCAATAAAGTATACATAAAGTCCCAGCTCAATATTATCTTATTGAGCCGGCCCTTGGGGGCTACACGTTGCTGTTCAAAGTCTACATGATTATATTTACAAAGTCCCTGCTCCTTATTGCATAATGACCCGGCCCTTGGGGCTACACTGGTTGAAGTTTTTATTGGCATCAGGCAATTACAAGTCCTAGGTTGCTGCAAGCAGGACAACCCGACACTTGGGGGCTATATATGTGGAATACTCGGTTCTGACTGGTGATTCAGATGAACAAACTGGATTTCTTCAAGATTGTGATATTTATATTGAAGCAAGTCTTAAGCTATTGCTATGCTACCTTCTTAAGACTTGGGGGCTACAAGTGATAGGCATATAAGAGGTATATTTTCAAGCTGGATGTTAACTACAAGTATGACCCGGTGCTATCAATATTTATAAACCGGTGATCTTGGCAATGATAAACCGGCAAGTTACATTCTTAAACCGGCTGAAGATCAGATGAGGATTTCAAGGACCAATATTTTTGTTAAGTCATTGGGAGCTGAGTCAAAGAAGTTATTCTTCACAATATTTCTCTGTGACAAACCAATGTCAGCAAATTGATTATGAAGCTGGCCTATTGAACCGGATTTTCTAGAAGGAAATGACAAGGATTTAAAGATGCTCAGGATCAGTTTAACATGGATAAATCCAAATTAAACTGGGGGCTAATGTCGGGGATATACCCTGCGGTATGACCAGGCTGGAGTTGTAAACCGGCTGGGACTTGGTAAACCGGCGGATGGTAAACTGGCGGAGAGTTAAGACAGAGAGTCAAGACAGATGGCTAAGAAAAGACGGTAAACCGGCGAGTGTTAAACCGACAGAGTTAAGACAGATGGTAGCACCGGTAGGTGTTAAGTCAATCATAACCCGACAGACAATGTTAAACCGGCAGACAATGTTAAATCGGCAGACGTTAAGAAGCCCAAGAAGGGAAGTCAAAATAGTTTAAGTCTTAGTCCGAGATGGACTCTACATGTAACACGCCCCTTTAACCTATATAAGGAGAGGCAGGGCTCCCCAAAGAGGGACAAGAAAAAATAACAATCTCTAGGGCTAGACACAATTAGAGGAGAGCCGGTTTACGGCGACTCCCTTGTGATGATAATGAGATCTAGCCTCAAACAGCATGTAGGATTGTTACCAGATGATGTTTCCCGGGGCCCAAAGCTATCTAAATCCTCGTCTTGTGTTGCGTTTCTCGATTCTGCTCAATCCCTCTCAAGCTATCACATAGATGCGTTGGCCTCACGACTAAGTCCTTCCGCTAGGACATCTGACGTGACAATTCCACGACAAAGCTCGTAGGCAATGGATCGGTGAGAGAGAATTATGCCAGATGCGATCGATCATGTAACAGTCATAACCTAGGGTGACACAGAAGTAGCTCTAGTTCATCAATGTAATGTAGGCATGTATTCCGAATATAGTCATACGTGCTTATGGAAAAGAACTTGCATGACATCTTTTGTCCTACCCTCCCGTGGCAGCAGGGTCCTATTGGAAACTAAGGAATATTAAGGCCTCCTTTTAATAGAGTATCGAAACAAAGCATTAACACATATGAATACATGAACTCCTCAAACTACGATCATCACCGGTAGTGGTCCCGGTTATTGTCACTTCGGGGTTAACGAATCATAACACATAATAGGTGACTATAGACTTGCAAGATAGGATCAAGAACTCTCATATATTGATGAAAACATAATAGGTTGCACTCGGGCCCTAGTGACAAGCATTAAGCATAGCAAAGTCATAGCAACATCAATCTCAGAACATAGTGGATACTAGGGAGCAAACCCTCACAAAACTAACTCGATTACATGATAAATCTCATCCAACCCATCACCGTCCAGCAAGCCTACGATGGAATTACTCACGCACGGCGGTGAGTATCATTAAATTGGTGATGGAGGAAGGTTGATGATGACGATGGCAACGGATTCCCCTCTCCGGAGCCCCGAACGGACTCCAGATCAGCCCTCCCGAGAGAGTTTAGGTCTTGGCGGCGGCTCTGTATCGTAAAACGCGATGAATCCTTCTCTCTGATTTTTTTCTCCCCGAAAGTGAATATATGGATTCAAGGTTGAGGTCGGTCGAGCATCAGGGGGCCCACGAGGCAGGGGGCGCGCCCAAGGGGTAGGGCGCGCCCCCTGGGCGTGCTCCCCACCCTCGTGGACAGGGTGTGGGCCCCCTGACGTGGATCTTTCTTCCAGTATTTTTTATATATTCCAAAATAATTCTCCGTTGATTTTCAGGTCATTCGGAGAACTTTTATTTCTGCACAAAAATAACACCATGGCAATTTTGCTGAAAATAGCGTCAGTCTGGGTTATTTCCATTCAAATCATGCAAGTTACAGTCCAAAACAAGGGCAAAAGTGTGTGGAAAAGTAGATACGACGGAGACGTATTAGAGGCATACCTCGCGGAGGTACGCAAAATGGAGAAGCAATTCCTGGGCCTGGAGCTACAGCATGTGCCCTGTGGCACCAACAAGGAGGCCGATGCCATCGCCAAAAGAGCATCCAAGCGGCTACCCCAAGAACCCGGCATCTTCGAGGAGCGGCTCTTCAAGCCTTCGGTAGCACCTTCGCCTGTGGAGCAGGTGCAACCTCAGGAGGAACTCCCCCAGCCACCAGCCTCGGGAGCCCCCGCCTGCGGCCCGACCTCAGGAGCACGCCTCCTCTTAGTGCTCGAGCCTCAGTAGGGGTGCTGGACCGAGGAGTTCAGGGCGTACCTGATGCAAGGCACGTTGCCGGAGAAGGAAGAAGACGCGGAGCGTGTGGCCCGGCAGGCTATAGCGTGCTGCATTCGGGACGGTGAGCTATACAGGAAGCCACCAAATGATGTTTCTCTATGATGCATTTCTAGGGAACAGGGGAACGAGCTACTGGCTGACATACATGGCGGAGACTGCGGGCACCACTCGTTGCCGCGCACCCTGGTCGGCAAGGCTTTCCACAGCGGGTCCTACTGCCACGACACTCAACGACGCGGTCGAGTTGGTGAAATCCTGCGAGGCCTGCCAATTCCACGCCAAGCAGATCCACCAGCTGGCTCAGGGCCTCCAGACTATCCCGCTCTCATGGTCGTTCGCGGTCTGGGGGCTGGATATCCTGGGCCCAGTCCCTCGAGCGCTTGGAGGTTACCGCTACCTCTACGTCGCCATCGACAAATTCACCAAGTGGGCGGAAGTGGAAGCTGTCCGCACCATCCCAGCCGGGTCAGCAGTCAAGTTCATCAACGGCCTCGTAAGCCGATTTGGGGTCCCTAATCACATCATCACTGACAACGGCTCAGAGTTCACTAGCAATCTCTTCAACGCCTTGGAACACAGATCTGCTACGCCTCGGTGGCACACCCCAGGAACAACGGCCAGGCCGAACGCGCCAACGCGGAGGTCCTGAGGGCTCTCAAGACAAGGACCTTCAAGAAGAAGCTCGAGGCCTGCGGCAGGGGCTGGCACGATGAGCTCTAGTCCGTGTTGTGGTTCATCTGCACCACCGCCACCAGGCCAACAGGTGAGACCCCGTTCTTCCTCGTCTATGAAGCAGAAGCGGTTCTCCCACACGAGGTCAATCATCGCTCCGCGCGGGTCCTGGCGTTTAATGAAACGCAGTAGGACGCCATGCGGGGGATGGACCTCGTGCTGGGGGAGGAACGCCACCGTGAAGCCTCGCTCCGAGCTGCGAGGTACTAGCAGGCGCTGCGGTGGTACCACTGCCGCCACGTCCGCTCCAGGACGCTCGAGGTGGATGATCTTGTCTTGAGGCGGGTGCTCTCCAGGGAAGGGCTGCACAAACTGTCACCCATGTGGGAGGGCCTGTTTCGGGTCGCCCATGTCTGCAGGCCTGCCGCCGCGCCTAGAGACGCAGGACGGGATCCCCATCCAGAACGCCTGGAACATCCAGCACCTCCGGAAGTTCTAGCCATGAAGCAAGGCCCGGCGCCTGTGAAGCAAGTACCAGTGCCTGTGAAGAATCTCCGCTCGTGACACTCTCACGTAATAATGGGTGGGGCTGTACACGCCCCGGAGTCTCAGGAGTGCCGCCCTCGGGCCTCGGGGGCTCCCTCCCACGTCTTAGTGGTAGCACTTAGCTCCGCGCTGGTGAGAAGTGATGACCCGATCTATCATAGCCTTTTCGATAAGTAAGAGTGTCGAACCCAACGAGGAGCAGAAGGAAATGATAAGCTGTTTTCAGCAAGGTATTCTCTGCAAGCACTGAAATTATCGGTAACAGATAGTTTTGTGATAAGGTAATTTGTAACGGGTAGCAAGTAATAAAAGTAAATAAGGTGCAGCAAGATGGTCCAATCCTTTTTGTAGCAAAGGACAAGCCTGAACAAACTCTTATATAAAGGAAAGCGCTCCCGATGACACATGGGAATTATCGTCAAGCTAGTTTTCATCACGCTCATATGATTCGCATTCGGTACTTTGATAATTTGATATGTGGGTGGACCGGTGCTTGGGTACTGCCTTTCCTTGGACAAGCATCCCGCTTATGATTAACCCCTATTGCAAGCATCTGCAACTACAACAGAATTATTAAGGTAAACCTAACCATAGCATGAAACATATGGATCCAAAACAGCCCCTTACGAAGCAAAGCATAAACTAGGGTTTAAGCTTCTGTCACTCTAGCAACCCATCATCTACTTATTACTTCCCAATGCCTTCCTCTAGGCCCAAACAATGTTGAAGTGTCATGTAGTCGACGTTCACATGACACCACTAGAGGAAAGACAACATACATCTCATTAAAATATCGAACGAATACCAAATTCACATGACTACTTATAGCAAGACTTCTCCCATGTCCTCAGGAACAAACGTAACTACTCACAAATCATATTCATGTTCATAATCAGAGGGGTATTAGTATGCATAATGGATCTGAACATATGATCTTCCACCAAGTAAACCAACTAGCATCAACTACAAGGAGTAATCAACACTACTAGCAACCCACAGGTACCAATCTGAGGTTTTGATACAAAGATTGGATAAAAGAGATGAACTAGGGTTTGAGATAAGATGGTGCTGGTGAAGATGTTGATGGAGATTGACCCCCTCCCGATGAGAGGATCGATGGTGATGACGATTGTGATGATTTCCCCCTCCCGGAGGGAATTTTCCTCGGCAGAACAACTCCGCCAGAGCCCTAGATTGGTTCCGCTAAGGTTCCGCCTTGTGGCGGCGGAGTTTCGTCTTGTGAGCTTTCTTATGATTTTTTTCTGGACGAAAGACTCCATATAGCCAAAGATGGGCATCAGAGGGCTGCTGGGGGGCCACGAGGCAGGGGGCGCGCCCCCCACCCTCATGGATGGTTGGTGGCCCCCCTCTAGTACTTCTTTCGCCCAATATCTTTTATATATTCTGAAACGTGCTCCCGTGAAGTTTCAGGATTTTAGGAAATGTGCAGAATAGGTCTCTAATATTTGCTCCTTTTCCAGCCCAGAATTCTGTTGGGGAACGTTGTAGAAAACAAAAAATTTCCTACGGTTTCACCAAGATCCATCTAGGAGTTCATCTAGCAACGAGTGATCGGATTGCATCTACATACCTTTGTAGATCACGCGCGGAAGCGTTCAAAGAACGGGGATGAGGAAGTCGTACTCGACGTGATCCAAATCACCGGAGATCCTAGCGCCGAATGGACGGCACCTCCGCGTTCAACACATGTATGGTCAGTGTAACGTCTCCTCCTTGATCCAGCAAGGGGGAAGGAGAGGTTGAGGAAGATGGCTCCAGCAGCAGCACGACGGCGTGGTGGTGGTGGAGCTGCAGTACTCCGGCAGGGCTTCGCCAAGCTCTATGGAGGAGGAGGAGGTGTTGGAGAGGGATAGGGAGGCACCAAAGGCGTGGGTATGAGGCCCTTCCTCCCCCCCCCCACTATATATAGGGGGCCTAAAGGGGGGCGGCGGCCAAGGGGAGGGGGCTTGCCCCCCAAGCAAGGGGGGCGCCCCCTCAGGGTTTCCCCCACCCTAGGCACATGGGCCCTAGGGGGAAGTGGCGCCCCAGCCCACTTTGGGCTGGATCCCTTCCCCATACAGCCCATAAGGCCCTCCAGGAGAGGTGGCCCCTCCCGGTGGACCCCCGGAACCCCTCCGGTGGCCCCGGTACAATACCGATATGCCCCCGAACCTTTCCGGTGACCGTATGACAACTTCCCATATATAAATCTTTACATCCGGACCATTCCGGAACTCCTCATGATGTCCGAGATCTCATCCGGGACTCCGAACAACATTCGGTAATCACATACAAGTCTTCCTAACAATCCTAGTGTCACCGAACCTTAAGTGTGTAGACCCTACGGGTTCGGGAGACATGCAGACATGACCGAGAAGGCTCTCCGGTCAATAACCAACAGCGGGATCTGGATACCCATGTTGGCTCCCACATGCTCCTCGATGGTCTCATCGGATGAACCACGATGTCGAGGATTCAAGCAACCCCGTATACAATTCCCTTTGTCAATCGGTACGTTACTTGCCCGAGATTCGATCGTCGGTATCCCAATACCTCGTTCAATCTCGTTACCGGCAAGTCACTTTACTCGTACCGTAATGCATGATCCCGTGACCAGACACTTGGTCACTTTGAGCTCGTTGTGATGATGCATTACCGAGTGGGCCCAGAGATACCTCTCCGTCATACGGAGTGACAAATCCCAGTCTTGATCCGCGTCAACCCAACAGACACTTTTGGAGATACCCGTAGTATACCTTTATAGTCACCCAGTTACGTTGTGACGTTTGGTACACCCAAAGCACTCCTAAGGTATCCGGGAGTTACACGATCTCATGGTCTAAGGAAAAGATACTTGACATTGGAAAACTCTAGCAAACGAACTATACGATCTTGTGCTATGTTTAGGATTGGGTCTTGTCCATCACATCATTCTCCTAATGATGTGATCTCGTTATCAATGACATCCAATGTCCATAGTCAGGAAACCATGACTATCTGTTGATCAACGAGCTAGTCAACTAGAGGCTTACTAGGGACATGTTGGTGTCTAAGTATTCACACATGTATTACAATTTTCGGATAACACAATTATAGCATGAATAAAAGACAATTATCATGAACAAGGAAATATAATAATAATCCTTTTATTATTGCCTCTAGGGCATATTTCCAACAGTCTCCCACTTGCACTAGAGTCAATAATCTAGTTACATTGTGATGAATCGAACACCCATGGAATTCTGGTGTTGATCATGTTTTGCTCTAGGGAGAGGTTTAGTCAACGGATCTGCGACATTCAGATCTGTATGTACTTTACAAATTTCTATGTCTCCATCTTGAACATTTTCACGGATGGAGTTGAAGCGACGATTAATGTGCCTTGTCTTCTTGTGAAACCTGGGCTCCTTGGCAAGTGCAATAGCTCCAGTGTTGTCACAGAAGAATTTGATCGGCCCCGACGCATTGGGTATGACTCCTAGGTCGGTGATGAACTCCTTCACCCAAATTGCTTCATGTGCTGCCTCCGAGGCTGCCATGTACTCCGCTTCACATGTAGATCCCGCCACGACGCTCTGCTTGCAACTGCACCAGCTTACTGCCCCACCATTCAAAATATACACGTATCCGGTTTGTGACTTAGAGTCATCCAGATCTGTGTCGAAGCTAGCGTCGACGTAGCCTTTTACGACGAGCTCTTTGTCACCTCCATAAACGAGAAACATTTCCTTGGTCCTTTTCAGGTACTTCAGGATATTCTTGACCGCTGTCCAGTGTTCCTTGTCGGGATTACTTTGGTACCTTCCTACCAAACTTACGGCAAGGTTTACATCAGGTCTAGTACACAGCATGGCATACATAATAGAACCTATGGCTGAGGCATAGGGGATGACACTCATCTCTTCTATATCTTCTGTCGTGGTCGGACATTGAGCTGAGCTCAATTTCACACCTTGCAACACATGCAAGAACCCCTTCTTAGACTGATCCATATTGAACTTCTTCAATATCTTATCAAGGTATGTGCTTTGTGAAAGACCTATGAGGCGTCTTGATCTATATCTATAGATCTTGATGCCTAATATATAAGCAGCTTCTCCAAGGTCCTTCATTGAAAAACTCTTATTCAAGTAGGCCTTAATGCTGTCCAAAAGCTCTACATCACTTCCCATCAAAAGTATGTCATCTACATATAATATGAGAAATGCTACAGAGCTCCCACTCACTTTCTTGTAAACACAGGCTTCTCCATAAGTCTACATAAACCCAAACGCTTTGATCATCTCATAAAAGTGAATGTTCCAACTCCGAGATGCTTGCACCAGCCCATAAATCGAGCGTTGGAGCTTGCACACCTTGTCAGCATTCTTAGGATCGACAAAACCTTCCAGCTGCATCATATACAATTCTTTCTTAAGGAAACCATTAAGGAATGCCGTTTTGACATCCATTTGCCATATTTCATAATCATAGAATGCGGCAATTGCTAACATGATTCGGACGGACTTCAGCTTCGCTACCGGTGAGAAAGGCTCATCGTAGTCAACCCCTAGAACTTGTCAATAACCCTTAGCGACAAGCCGAGCTTTATAGATGGTCACATTACCATCTGCGTCTGTCTTCTTCTTAAAGATCCATTTATTTTCCATGGCTCGCCGCTCTACGGGCAAGTCAGTCAAAGTCCATACTTTGTTTTCATACATGGATCCTATCTCGGATTTCATGGCTTCCAGCCATTTGTCGGAATCCGGGCCTGCCATCGCTTCTTCATAGTTCGAAGGTTCACCGTTGTCTAACAACATGATTTCCAAGACAGGGTTGCCGTACCAATCTGGTGCAGAACGTGTCCTTGTGGACCTTTGAATTTCAGTAGGAGCTTGATCAGAAGTATCTTGATCATCATCATTAACTTCCTCTCTAGTCGGTGCAGGCACCTCAGGAACATTTTCTTGAGTTGCGCCATTTTCCGGTTCAAGAGGTAATACTTCATCAAGTTCTACTTTCCTCCCACTTTCTTCTTTCGAGAGAAACTCCTTCTCTAGAAAGGATCCATTCTTGGCAACAAAGATCTTGCCTTCGGATCTGAGGTAGAAGGTATACCCAATAGTTTCTTTAGGGTATCCTATGAAGACACATTTTTCCGACTTGGGTTCGAGCTTTTCAGGTTGAAGTTTCATGACATAAGCATCGCATCCCCAAACTTTTAGAAATGACAGCTTAGGTTTCTTCCCAAACCATAATTCATACGGTGTCGTCTCAACGGATTTTGATGGAGCCCTATTTAAAGTGAATGCGGCAGTCTCTAAAGCATAGCCCCAAAAAGATAGCGGTAAATCGGTAAGAGACATCATAGATCGCACCATATCTAATAGAGTGCGATTACAACGTTCGGACACACCATTACGCTGAGGTGTTCCAGGCGGCGTCAGTTGTGAAACTATTCCACATTTTCTTAAGTGTGTGCCAAACTCGTGACTCAAGTATTCTCCTCCACGATCTGATCGCAGGAACCTGATTTTCCTGTCACGTTGATTCTCAACCTCACTCTGAAATTCCTTGAACTTTTCAAAGGACTCAGACTTGTGTTTCATTAAGTAGACATACCCATATCTACTCAAGTCATCAGTGAGGGTGAGAACATAACGATAGCCACCGCGAGCCTCAACACTCATTGGACCGCACACATCAGTATGTATGATTTCCAATAAGTTGGTTGCTGGCTCCATTGTTCCTGAGAACGGAGTCTTGGTCATTTTACCCATGAGGCATGGTTCGCACGTGTCAAATGATTCGTAATCAAGAGACTCTAAAAGTCCATCTGCATGGAGCTTCTTCATGCGTTTGACACCTATGTGACCAAGGCGGCAGTGCCACAAGTATGTGGGACTATCATTATCAACCTTACATCTTTTGGTACTCACACTATGAATATGTGTAGCATTACGCTCGAGATTCATTAAGAATAAACCATTCACCATCGGAGCATGACCATAAAACATATCTCTCATATAAATAGAACAACCATTATTCTCGAATTTAAATGAGTAGCCATATCGAATTAAACGAGATCCTTATACAATGTTCATGCTCAAAGCTGGCACTAAATAACAATTACTAAGGTTTAAAACTAATCCCGAAGGTAAATGTAGAGGTAGCATGCCGACGGCGATCACATTGAACTTGGAACCATTCCCGACGCGCATCGTCACCTCGTCCTTCGCCAGTCTCCGCTTATTCCGCAGCTCCTGCTTTGAGTTACAAATGTGAGCAACCGCACCGGTATCAAATACCCAGGAGCTACTACGAGTACTGGTAAGGTACACATCAATTACATGTATATCACATATACCTTTTGTGATGCTAGCCTTCTTGTCCGCTAAGTATTTGGGGCAGTTCCGCTTCTAGTGACCACTTCCCTTGCTATAAAAGCACTCAGTCTCGGGCTTGGGTCCATTCTTTGGCTTCTTCCCGGCAGCTTCCTTGCCGGGCGCGGCAACTCCCTTGCCGTCCTTCTTGAAGGCTTTCTTACCCTTTCCCTTCTTGAACTTAGTGGTTTTATTCACCATCAACACTTGATGTTCCTTTTTGACTTCTACCTCTGCTGATTTCAGCATTGCAAATACTTCAGGAATGGTCTTTTCCATCCCTTGCATATTGAAGTTCATCACAAAGCTCTTGTAGCTCGGTGGAAGCGACTGGAGGATTCTGTCAATGACCGCGTCATCCGGGAGATTAACTCCCAGCTGAGTCAAGCGGTTATGTAACCCAGACATAGTGAGTATGTGCTCACTGACAGAACTATTTTCCTCCATCTTACAGCTGAAGAATTTGTCGGAGACTTCATATCTCTCGACCCGGGCATGAGCTTGAAAAACCATTTTCAGCTCTTCGAACATCTCATATGCTCCGTGTCTCTCAAAACGCTTTTGGAGCCCCGGCTCTAAGCTGTAAAGCATGCCGCACTGAACGAGGGAGTAATCATCGGAACGTGTCTGCCAAGCGTTCATAACGTCTTGTTCTGCAGGGAGAACAGGTGCGTCACCTAGCAGTGCTTGTAGGACATAATCTTTCTTGGCAGCTATGAGGATGATCCTCAGGTTCCGGACCCAGTCCGTATAGTTGCTGCCATCGTCTTTCAGCTTGGTTTTATCTAGGAACGCGTTGAAGTTGAGGACAACGTTGGCCATTTGATCTACAAGACATGTTGTAAAGATTTTAGACTAAGTTCATGATAATTAAGTTCATCTAAATCATATTATTCAATGAATTCCCACTTAGATAGACATCCCTCCAGTCATCTAAGTATAACATGATCCGAGTTAACTAGGCCGTGTCCGATCATCACGTGAGACGGACTAGTCAACATCAGTGAACATCTTCATGTTGATCGTATCTTCTATATGACTCATGCTCGTCCTTTCGGTCTTCTGTGTTCTGAGGCCATGTCTGTACATGCTAGGCTCGTCAAGTCAACCTAAGTGTTTACATGTGTAAATCTGTCTTACACCCGCTGTATGTGAACGTTGGAATCTAACACCCGATCATCACGTGGTGCTTCGAAACAACGAACTGTCGCAACGGTGCACAGTTAGGGGGAACACTTTCTTGAAATTATTATGAGGGATCATCTTATTTACTACCGTCATTCTAAGTAAACAAGATGCAAAAACATGATAAACATCACATGCAATCAAATAATAATAGTGACATGATATGGCCAATATCACATAGCTCCTTTGATCTCCATCTTGGGGCTCCATGATCATCTTGTCACCGGCATGACACCATGATCTCCATCATCATGATCTCCATCATCGTGTCTCCATGAAGTTGCTCGCCAACTATTACTTCTAGTACTATGGCTAACACGTTTAGCAATAAAGTAAAGTAATTTACATGGCGTTTCTCAATGACACGTAGGTCATACAAAAAATAAAGACAACTCCTATGGCTCCTGCCGGTTGTCATACTCATTGACATGCAAGTCGTGGTTCCTATTACAATAGTATGAACATCTCATACATCACATATATATCATTCATCATTCATCACAACTTTGGCCATATCATGCCACAAAGCACTTGCTGCAAAAACAAGTTAGACGTCTTCTAATTGTTGTTGCAAGTTTTACGTGGCTGCAAGAGGGTTCTAGCAAGAACGTTTTCTTACCTACGTGCAAGCCACAACGTGATTTGTCAACTTCTATTTACCCTTCATAAGGACCCTTTTCATCGAATCTGCTCCAACTAAAGTGGGAGAGACAGACACCCGCCAGCCACCTTATGCAACTAGTGCATGTCAGTCGGTGGAACCGGTCTCACGTAAGCGTACATGTAAGGTTGGTTCGGGCCGCTTCATCCCACAATACCGTTGAAGCAAGATAAGACTAGTAGCGGCAAGAAAGTTGACAACATCTACGCCCACAACATATTGTGTTCTACTCGTGCAAAGAGAACTACGCATAGACCTAGCTCATGATGCCACTGTTGGGGAACGTTGCAGAAAACAAAAATTTTCCTACGGTTTCACCAAGATCCATCTAGGAGTTCATCTAGCAACGAGTGATCGGATTGCATCTACATACCTTTGTAGATCACGCGCGGAAGCGTTCAAAGAACGGGGATGAGGAAGTCGTACTCGACGTGATCCAAATCACCGGAGATCCTAGCGCCGAACGGACGGCACCTCCGCGTTCAACACACGTATGGTCAGCATAACGTCTCCTCCTTCTTGATCCATCAAGGGGGAAGGAGAGGTTGAGGAAGATGGCTCCAGCAGCAGCACGACGGCGTGGTGGTGGTGGAGTTGCAGTACTCCGGCAGGGCATCGCCAAGCTCTATGGAGGAGGAGGAGGTGTTGGAGAGGGAGAGGGAGGCACCAAAGGCGTGGGTATGAGGCCCTTCCTCCCCCCCACTATATATAGGGGGCCTAAAGGGGGGCGTCGGCCCTAGGAGATGCAATCTCCTAAGGGGGGCGGCGGCCAAGGGGCGGCGGCTTGCCCCCCAAGCAAGGGGGCGCCCCCTCAGGGTTTCCCCCACCCTAGGCGCATGGGCCCTAGGGGGAAGTGGCGCCCCAGCCCACTATGGGCTGGATCCCTTCCCCATACAGCCCATAAGGCCCTCCGGGAGAGGTGGCCCCTCCCGGTGGACCCCCGGAACCCCTCCGGTGGCCCCGGTACAATACCGATATGCCCCGAACCTTTTCGGCGACCGTATGACAACTTCCCATATATAAATCTTTACCTACGGACCATTCCGGAACTCCTTGTGACGTCCGGGATCACATCCGGGACTCCGACCAACATTCGGTAATCACATACAAGTCTTCCTAACAATCCTAGCGTCACCGAACCTGAAGTGTGTAGACCCTACGGGTTCAGGAGACATGCAGACATGACCGAGAAGGCTCTTCGGTCAATAACCAACAGCGGGATCTGGATACCCATGTTGGCTCCCACATGCTCCTCGATGATTTCATCAGATGAACCACGATGTCGAGGATTCAAGCAACCCCATATACAATTCCCTTTGTCAATCGGTACGTTACTTGCCCGAGATTCGATCGTCGGTATCCCAATACCTTGTTCAATCTCGTTACCGGCAAGTCACTTTACTCGTACCGTAATGCATGATCCCATGACCAGACACTTGGTCACTTTGAGCTCATTGTGATGATGCATTACCGAGTGGGCCCAGAGATACCTCTCCGTCATACGGAGTGAAAATCCCAGTCTTGATCCGCGTCAACCCAGCAGACACTTTTGGAGATACCCGTAGTATACCTTTATAGTCACCCAGTTACGTTGTGACGTTTGGTACACCCAAAGCACTCCTAAGGTATCCGGGAGTTACACGATCTCATGGTCTAAGGAAAAGATACTTGACATTGGAAAACTCTAGCAAACGAACTATATGATCTTGTGATATGTTTAGGATTGGGTCTTGTCCATCACATCATTCTCCTAATGATGTGATCTCGTTATCAATGACATCCAATGTCCATAGTCAGGAAACCATGACTATCTGTTGATCAACGAGCTAGTCAACTAGAGGCTTACTAGGGACATGTTGGTGTCTAAGTATTCACACATGTATTACGATTTCCGGATAACACAATTATAGCATGAATAAAAGACCATTATCATGAACAAGGAAATATAATAATAATCCTTTTATTATTGCCTCTAGGGCATATTTCCAACAAATTCCAGCTGCCGGCATTCCCCCTCTTCAGGTAAACCTTTTAAAATAAGGGAGAATAGGCATAAGTATTGTGACATAATGTGTAATAACAGCCCATAATGCAATAAATATCGATATAAAAGCATGATGACCTCGCTTGTCCTCAAGCGAAAGCCGAAATCGAAAAATATGTCCACATGTTTAGAGATAGAGGTGTCGATAAAATAAAATACGGACATGAGGGCATCATGATCATTCTTAGAACAGCAACATATATATTTTGCAACCAAGCAAATTATCTGGAACCATGCATGAATTGAGCTAAGCTGCAAAAAAAATACTATTTCCAAAAAGAGTCAATTCAATGATGACGCTCCATATTTTTATGTGTTCTTAGTTCTATTGAACTTTTTTCATTCTTTAAGCGAAATGGGAAAACCTTACCAGCCCTTGACATATGAAAAACAAAACATGTCCTTAATAGGATGGTACTGACTTTCATACAGGTGATGCATGTCTTTCGTCAGCTCGTGTCGTGAGATGTTTGGTCAAGTCCTATAACGAGCGAAACCCTCGTTTGGATCGCTCCTATTATTACTAACCAGGGCGAAAATAGATAATGAGCATGAGCTAACAGGGTAAACCACCGCCTCTCAGGCCTCCTCGACGGGTTCTACCATAGAGGCCAACGATAGACAATAACTCTCCCCCCCCCCCGAACATAGCTTAAAAATTTCATCGTACTGTGCTCTCCAAAGAGCAACTCTTCTCAAAATGTCAAAACAAAAGGCTTGGCGTCCATCTGATGCATCAACTATGGATATTTCATACCCCCCCCCCCTTTTCTTTACGTAGTATTTTTCTTACTATACCTGTTGACCCTTTTGTTGAAGGTCGTTCGAGCTTTTCCTGGGAGTATGGCATCAGTTACATACTTCAGCGCCTTAGCGCCTAGTATGAGCCTCGTGAATTATTTTGTCCAAAGAAAAAGAAATACCAAAGTTTCAGAAAAACCAGGGTACATTATCCCAAAATGTTCCATCTTCCTAGAAAAGTGGATACGTTCCAGAAAAGTTTCAGAAGATGCTAATGGGGAACGGAATACTTTATTAATAGAGCGTTTGTGAAAGGAAATTCCTGAAATGATGTATCATCGAAATGGTTCATTTCAAAATGTTACCGCATCACTGGCAAAAGGGTTTCTATTTAATGTTGAAATTAAAATGGATAAATAGAAAAGGCTTTTTGGAGTTTTTTTAAAAATTAATTAAAGTATTTCAAATTTTAAATTTGAAAATGGGGGGGTAGTCCTATGCATTGTGCATGGTTTACTTAAATAAAACTTAAAAATAGAGTGAATAACCAAGATTTCTTGCCGATAATCAAGACAAACCGGGCACTACGGTGAGACGTGAAAACACCCGATCCCATTCCGACCCTGGGATAAGAAAGATACAGAAATATGGAACTTCACTACCTTACTTGGAAAGCTAAGAAGGTTATTGACCCACTAATCTTACCTTCCCTCAAACCTTCCACTGAAAAGAGCAGATCCCAGAAAAAAGGATAGTCTTCCATGAAGTTCGGGAGACCCCTCACGTGTCGCTGCCCGTGAGACTTGACCAGGGATGGACGTAAACTCCTAAGCTACCGAGGGTAGGGATAATCGTCCAGGTCTTATTTTAAAAAAAGCCGCCCGTGGGTTCAATTCTCGTCGTTCGCCCATCGCATTATTGCAAATTCCAAAAATGCAATTTTCCTATTCCGCCCAAAATGGGAATGGGCGCTAAGGTTATGAACTTATAATCATGGAATCGACTTGATCATCAGATTATAAGATCAACTTCCCATTTTGTTCTATGATTCTTCTTTTTTGTGGGCCATTTATGGCATGCAGGAAGAGCCCGAGCTGCTGCAGGAAAAACTTTCTTTGTTCAGTAATAACTTAATCTTGGAATAAAACACTTGTTACTTGTTATAGGAATTCAATTAATAAATGGAAAGAGTTGGGTGAAACAACAAATTCGTCCAGACTCTTGGTAGAGTCTAGAAGACCACGATAGACCTATCGAATCCATGCTGCAAGCAGCAAGCGTAGGCTAAAAAGGCAATAGTCTAACGTTGGGGTAGGGCGCGCCAAACCAATCGGGGGGCCCTCCGGGGTCATATCGGGTAGGTTTTGGCATTTCATTGCTACAAGCATGGGTTATTTTAAAATAACAAAGATAGATAAAGCTAAATCTAGGAAAGCAAGCTAGGAAACCCTAGATAGGAGCAATCCGTTCCATTCCAATTTCTTCCTAAAACTTCCCAAGAAAAATCCCAAATTGGATCCAAAATTGACGGGTTAATGTGAGCTTATCCATGTGGTTAGGCACTCTGGATTCTCTTTCGGATAGGCCCAGAAAGGAGAAGAAAGGGCCGACAAAATCGAGAGAAAAAAATTTGTCTTTTGGGCGGAGAATTTTATGAATTTCGTCGACTCGAAGGGTTGCCATTCGTGTTTCTTGACTCTTTTTTCGGAAGCCGTAATAGCAACGACCCAGTTACAAGAGCGGAGCTCTACCCCCCCCCCCCCCCCCCCCCCCGAGAATTCGGCCTTCGGGGTCAACCCAGCGGCTTCTACGAGGAAGGCGGCGGGAAGTGGTGTTTCCAGTGGCGAACGGGTGAGTAACGTGTAAGAACCTGCCCTTGGGCTTCTGCCTTTGCACTCAAGGACCAATGTCCGTCTGGCTCGAGGAAAATAGAAGAAACATTTCTTCTATCTAAAATATTAGAAAGAATGAGAGTTGTGTGGGATGTTGACAATCACTATCTCATGAAGTCACGAGCATAAACCTTACATAGTTCCAGCAAAGCGCAAAGACAGGTCGATTCCAGTGGATCACTATAGAATCTTCTAGAAGCAGGTTCTCCGGGCACTATGGTAGGACGTGGATCGGAGAGAAGAACCTATAATTAGCTTTTCGGGAAATTTCCAAATGAACAGTTGGTAAGGATAAAATACCCTTTTCGCATTTGTATGGATTTCTGGCTCGGACTTAATGGGGGAAGAAAACATCTTCCATAATTTCTTTTTTGTTCAATTCTGGACAAAAAAGAAAAGGAAAAAAGGAATTTATAGGGGGTTCTATCGCATTTTCCATCTTAGGGCGAACAATATAAACAATTCACTTATCCAACAATTTCAGTCCATTTTCCTACTTTTTTGCAAGGGGTTCAAGGGGAAAGCATTATTATATCCTTAATATGACTCTCTGTCACACGGATGCTGCTGGGCATTACTCTACCACTAATTTAAAAAGCCCTTTATCGGATTTGAACCGATGACTTATGCCTTACCATGGCATTACTCTACCACTGAGTTAAAAGGGCTTTTTATTTAATTCAAAAATTAGCCACTTGGATTTCCCATTATGGGTCTACTACATAATGTACATATTATATATATAATTAGCAAGCATGTTTTTTTAGAAAGAATGCCCCTTTCCATTTTAGGTGCCAAATTAGGTGACTTTGAAGTTGAAGCTTGCCCGCAGAACTCAGCATTGTCAAAGAATTCCATACCACGACGTATCTGGGATGACCGCTCAATGATAAAGGAGGTGGGGGTGCAAAGACAGCCAGGAGGTTTGCCTAGAAGCAGCCACCTCTATGCGTCACCGAATGAAGGAAGGAAAGAGCATGTCGTATATATTGTCATATGATCTCTTATGCTAAAGTAACAATTCATTCACAGTTTCTATTATGAATCATAAACTTCATTGAAAATTAACAAACTACAATCCCAGTCATTGAAGCAATTGCAATTTATCATAACATCGGAAAGAGACAATATAAAAGCTTTTCAGCAGGTCCACATACTCAACTATCATTTAGTCTTTCACAATTGCTAACACTCACGCAATATTTATGGGTATGAAGTTTTAATCGAACACAGAGAAAGATAGGGCCTTATAGTTTTGCCTCCCAACCTTTTACCTCAAGGGTAATGTCAACAATAATAGTTCATGAAAACTTACATCCAATTAGCTATATATATCAGGATCTTTCCAACACATTGCGCTTGCCAAAGGATAAAATGTAAAAAGGAAAGGTGAAGATCACCATGACTCTTATATGAAGTATAAAACAAGAATAATAGATGGGCCCTTCGCAGAGGGAAGCAGAGGTTGTCATGTGCTTTTATGGTTGGATGCACAAAATCTTAATGCGAAAGAACGTCACTTGATATTGCCACTTGTGATATGGACATTTATTATGCAGTCTGTCGCTTTTATTTCTTCTACATCACAAGATCGTATAAAGCTTATTTTCTCCACAGTAATAAATCATACATATTTAGAGAGAAACTTTTTATTGCTTGCAACGATGACAACTTACTTGAAGGATCTTACTCAATCCATAGGTAGATATGGTGGACTCTTATGGCAAAACTGGGTTTAAGGATATTTGGAAGCACAAGTGGTATCTCTACTTGGTGCAAAGAATTTGGCTAGCATGAGAGGGAAAGGCAAGGTCAACATGTTGGATGATCCATGACAATATAATTTATTTTAGATGTAAGAAAGCATAACCAATTACGTTGTCTTCCTTGTCCAACGTCAACTCTTTAGCATGTCATATTTTAATGAGTGCTCACAATCATAAAAGATGTCCAAGATAGTATAGTTATATGTGAAAAATTCTCTTTCTTTATTACTTCCTATTAATTGCAATGATGACCAAAACTATGTTTGTCAACTCTCAACAACTTTATTCATCATACTCTTTATATGTGAAGTCATTACTCTCCATAAGATCCATATGATCTCTTTATTTCTTTGTATTCTTTCTTCTATTTTGTTCCCCCAAGATCATAGCAAGATAATCAAGCCCTTGACTCAACACTAATCTTTATTATATATAGCTCACGGACTCAATTACATAGAAGGATCATAAAGCAAAACTCAAAACTAAATCATACTAAAACTTTTATTCTACTAGATCAAGATATTACCAAAAGATCGAACTAAGAAAAATGGTAAAGATAAAAGTGTGATGGTGATACGATACCGGGGCACTACTCCAAGCTTGGAAGTTGCCAAGGGGAGTGCACATACCGATGTGTTTATGTCTCTTTCTTCAGATATGGTGACGTGATATTCTTGGCGATGATGCCCTTCAGGATACGATTCTCTTCCTCAAGCTTATTTACTTGCTGCTTGAGGTCCATTATTTCCTTACGAAGCTTGCCCGTGATGGCTAAATCTCCTTTCACCCATGGATGTTGCATAGCTGCGGGAGAACAAGTAACACTCTTTTTCATATTATCATAAGAAAGAAATCTAACATTGGAAGGGATGACCGAGTTTGGAATATCTGAGCTCTGTAGTTCCCCCATCGTGAATCCGGCTCGGAAATGAGAAGTTACTTCTTGATCCTCTTCCATGGCATCTATCCTTTTCAAGTCAGCCTCCATCTCTTCCTCCGTTGATGGCCCAAAGTGTCCAGCATCACTGTTTGTTCTTGGTCCCGGTGTCGAATGAGACACCCGGCTCTCCCCGACTGACTCTTGAGAAGACATCTTGTCCTAAGTCTGCAGCAAAAATAGCTTGAAACAAAATAGAGGATATTTGCGTGATACGAGGGTCAAAACCTTCGGGAGATTATATAATGATTTTTTACCGACCAAAAGAAGTGTCGTGCAAGAAAACGGAGTCCGGAGGGCACACGAGGCGCCCAGGGGGGTAGGGCGCGCCCTCCACCCTCGTGGAAGCCTCGTGTTCTTTCCGGACTGCTTATTATTTTCCTATTTTCTTAAATATTCCAAAACGGATAAAAATTGCCATTAGAACTATTTTGGAGTCGGTTTACTTACCGTACCACATACCTATTCCTTTTTGGAGTCTGAAACGTTCTCGAAAGTGTCCCTTATGTATTCCTCCGGGGTTACGGTTTTAATAACATTGGTTTCAACATTTATGGGATTACCTGAGATATAATGTTTGATTCTTTGACCGTTCACCACCCTCGGATTTGTGCCTTCGAAGTTGTTGATTTTTATGGCACCGGAAGGGTAGACCTCCTCGATGACGTAAGGACCTTCCCATTTAGAGAGGAGTTTTCCTGAAAAAAATCTTAAACGAGAGTTGTATAATAGAACATAATCTCCTACATTAAACTCACGTTTTTGTATCCTTTTATCATGCCATCTTTTAAATTTTTATTTAAACAGTTTGGTATTCTCATAGGCCTGGGTTCTCCATTCATCAAGTGAGCTAATGTCAAAAAGCCTCTTCTCACCGGCAAATTTGAAATCATAGTTGAGCTCTTTAATGGCCCAATATGCCTTATGTTCTAGTTCAAGAGGTAAGTGACAAGTTTTACCATAAACCATTTTATATGGATACATACCCATAGGATTTTTGTATGCAGTTCTATAGGCCCATAATGCATCATCAAGTTTCTTGGACCAATTCTTTCTAGATCTATTAACAGCCTTTTGCAAAATTAATTTAAGTTCTCTATTACTCAATTCTACTTAACCACTAGACTGTGGATGATATGGAGATGCAATACTATGATCATCATACTTAGCAAGCATTTTACGAAAAGCACCGTGAATAAAATGTGAACCACCATTAGTCATTAAATATCTAGGGACTCCACACCTTGGAAAAAATAACTTCTTTAAGCATCTTAATAGAGGTGTTATGATCAGCACTACTAGTTGGAATAGCTTCTACCCACTTAGTAACGTAATCAACAGCAACTAAAATATGAGTGTACCCATTAGAGGACGGAAACGGTCCCATATACTCAAAGCCCCAAACATCAAATGGTTCAATAACAAGTGGATAGTTCATAGGCATTTCTTGACGTCTACTAATATTACCAATTCTTTGACATTCATCACAAGACAAAACAAACTTACGGGCATCCTTGAAAAAAGTAGGCCAATAAAAACTGGATTGCAATACCTTGTGTGCAGTTCTATCTCTAGCATGGTGTCCTCCATAAGCCTCGGAGTGACACTTGCGTAGGATCTGTTCCTGTTCATGCTCAGGTATACAACGTCTAATAACACCATCTACTCCTTCTTTATAAAGATGTGGGTCATCCCAGAAGTAAAGCCTTAAATCATAGAAGAACTTTTTCTTTTGCTGGTATGTGAAACTAGGTGGTATAAATTTAGCAACAATGTAAGTAGCATAATCAGCATACCATTGGGCAGTACGAGAAGCATTTATTTGTGACGCCCCGAGAATGTTGCACCAGGTGTCTTCCAGTTATTTGTGTTGTTGCCTTGTCATTTGTTTGCATGTTGCATCTTGCCATGTCATCATCCGCATTGCATCATCATGTTTTCAAACTTGCATCCATCCTGGTCTCCCAGTTCTTTCCGTCGTCCGCTCTGAGCCCGTCCACACTTGCACGCGCCCGCGGCATGTCCGAAATATTATTTTATAAGTGGCCGGAAAATGTTCTCGGAATGGGATGAAAGTTGGCATGCGGTCTTTTTATAGTGTAGGCAGAATGCCTGTGAAATTTCATCGCATTCGAAGATCGTTTGATGCCCCAACGGATAACTATAGCGGCAATATAGTCGGTCTATCGTCGGACGTTTCCGGTCTCCAGAAACAGTTGCCGGGTTGCATTCCTCCTCTCTCTTCTCAGTCTAACCACACACTTGACCTCATTCGGCTAACCCCTCCTTGCACAGCGCATCGACCCACTCGCGCGTCCGAAAGCTTTCCCGAACCCAACCCGAATTGTCGCCACCGTTGTGTCCGGATCATCCCCAAACGTCTACAAAATATCACCGTTTCCTTATTTGGACTCCCTAGCCTATTCTTTCTGAACCGTCCGATTTCGATCGGAGGATCCAAATTAGAACTAACCTAACCCACTTCTATTTATAATCAGATCAACCCTAGACCCTAGCCAGACAAACTCCCTCCAATCCCGAGTGCGCCGCCACCCCCGTCGGATCCAGCACCGCACCTACCACCTACCTTCCTCGTTTTTAGATTCACCCAACCTCCAAATCCTTCCGGCTGGACCCTCGTATGGAGATCCAATGGCCAGAGGGCGCCCCCTGTAGCTCCTGCAAGCCTCCTCCTTCCTCGATCCAACCAGCCGCAGCAGCTGAGCAGCAGCACTCGCGCCGAGCCTCGCTGACCCTGCAGGCTGTGCCCTCCGGCGACCCCACCGCCAGCGGCCACGACCAGGACCGGCCTCGTCCCGTTTCTCCCCTCCTCCTAATTTTTCCTCTCTCTCTCTCACGATGGCCCTCTCTCTCTCATTCCCAGGAACGAGCAGGAGCTCGCTCAAGCTCCACGGTGTTGCCACCATCGTTCCGCTTCGTCCGGTAACCTCCGAGCAAGCGCCACCACCGGATCTGCTCGAGCCCGCCTCGCCTTGCGCCTTGAGTCCCGCGTCGCCAAGCGTTGGCCGCGCGCCAAGCTTCTGTTGCAGCCGCCGCAAAGACGACAGCGGCAAGCCCCTTCTTGCCTCGACCCCGGGTCGTCGGAAGGCACCAAGGGATCTTCTCTGCCTCGCCTCGTTCGCCCACAAGTTTCGCAGCGTCACCAGAGTTCCCTCCGTCGTCAAGGACCTCCTGCAGTCGTGACCTTGCAACAGCCGTCATCAAGGACGCCAACTGCCAGGCCGTCGCCTTCCTCCGTTTCCCTGGCCCATTGCCGGCCGGTTCCCGTCGGCAGGACCCCGTCCCCGCCTCCAGATCGCCACGCTGCCCCACCGGAGAGCGCCAAGTCCATCGCCGGCCTCCCCTGTTTCTGTCGGTGAGCACGCGAGGACGATGGCCGCGGCGACAAGTTTTTCCCGCGCCTGGACCCGCTCGATCCCCGTTGACCGTGCATGTCGCCCGATTGGGCTAGATCCTCTTCCCCTACCGGCCACCCTCTTCGCTAGCTGGGCTTAGCCCATGGGTGAGCTGCCCTGCGCCCCGCCTTTTTTTCTTTTCTCATGTTGGGCCAGCCTGCCAGATTCGGCCCGTTCATGTTTTTTTCCAGATCTACGAATTTCCTATTTATCGAGAGACTACCAGTTTTGCAGAAACACCCTTACACTTCATGCATATCCTAACTAATTAACCGTGCATCGGATTAAAACAAACTTTATATGTAAAATGTCTAGAATTTTGTCTAGTTTAATAATATCCAACTTTCATCTATGTTTAAAATGTTTAAACTTGCTGTTTGCATTAATTTGCCTATTGCCATGTTAAAATGCTTTAATTCATAACTAAATAACCGTAACTCCGAATTTAATAAACTTTATATGTAAATGGGGTGGAAAAATGCCTAGTTTAACATGGTGACTTTAATTTTCATGTTTAACAACTCTAAAATATGGTTTAGGGCAGAACAGGACCAAACCTAATATATGCACATGAGGAGTCTCTGGATTTGTTGTTTGTTGTTCCGGCCTCATTTAAACTTGCCTAGATAGGTAGTTTTCTTTTGCTTCACCTCTTGCCATGCTAACCAACATTTAATATTGTTGGGTACCTAAACGAGAGAGAACTAAACAAGGCACGTGGTGTTTCGTCAATATGCAACGGAGTTGCATATTGAGCTCCACTTAATTTGTAGGATTGTTTGTGCATATTGCCATGCCATGCCTCATTAAACTGGACATGCATCATACTTGGTTGTGCATCATGACATGTTTATGTGATGGTTGTTTACTATGTTGTTTGCTTCTTTCCGGTGTTGCTTCTTCGGGTTAGTTCCGATAACTTCGCGTTTGTGAGGATTTGTTCGACTACGTCTGTTTGTCTTCTTCATGGACTCGTTCTTCTTCCTTGCGGGATCTCAGGCAAGATGACCATACCCTCGAAATCACTTCTATCTTTGCTTGCTAGTTGCTCGTTCTATTGCTATGCCTATGCCGCGATACCTACCACTTGCTATATCATGCCTCCCATATTGCCATGCCAAGCCTCTAACCCACCTTGTCCTAGCAAACCGTTGTTTGGCTATGTTACCGCTTTGCTCAGCCCCTCTTATAGCGTTGTTAGTTACAGGTGAAGATGGAGTTTGTTCCATGTTGGAACATGGATATTTTGTTGGGATATCACAATATCTCTTACTTAATTAATGCATCTATACACTTGGTAAAGGGTGGAAGGCTCGGCCTTATGCCTGGTGTTTTGTTCCACTCTTGCCGCCCTAGTTTCCGTCATACCGGTGTTATGTTCCTTGATTTTGCGTTGCTTACGTGGTTGGGTTATAATGGGAACCCCTTGACAGTTCGCCTTGAATAAAACTCCTCCAGCAAGGCCCAACCTTGGTTTTACCATTTGCCACCTAGCCTTTTTTCCCCTTGGGTTTTGTAGACTCAAGGGTCATCTTTATTTTAACCCCCCACGGGCTAGTGCTTCTCTAAGTGTTGGTCCAACCTGAGCGATGTTCGGCGCCCCCTGGGCAACCAGGGTCTATGCCAACCCGACGTCTGGCTCATCCAATGTGCCCTGAGAACGAGATATGTGCAGCTCCTATCGGGATTTGTCGGCACATCTGGGTGGCTTTGCTGGTCTTGTTTTACCATTGTCGAAATGTCTTGTAACCGGGATTCCGAGTCTGATCGGGCCGTCCTGGGAGAAGGAATATCCTTCGTTGACCGTGAGAGCTTGTGATGGGATAAGTTGGGACACCCCTGCAGGGTTTTGAACTTTCAAAAGCCATGCCCGTGGTTATGGGCAGATGGGAATTTGTTAATGTCCGGTTGTAGAAAACTTGACACTTAACTTAATTAAAATGCATCAACCGCGTGTGTAGCCGTGATGGTCTCTTTCCGGCGGAGTCCGGGAAGTGAACACGGTTCTTGTGTTATGCTTGAACGTAAGTAGTTTCAGGATCACTTCTTGATCACTTCTAGTTTACGATCGTGCTTTGCTTCTCTTCTCGCTCTCATTTGCGTAAGTTAGCCACCATATATGCTAGTGCTTGCTGCAGTTCCACCTCACTACCTTTTCCTACCCATAAGCTTAAATAGTCTTGATCGTGAGGGAGTGAGATTGATGAGTCCCCGTGACACACAGATTACTTCCAAAACCAGTTGCAGGTGCCGATGCTACCAGTGCAGGTGGCGCAACTGAGCTCAAGGAGGAGCTCGATGAAGATCGTGTTTGTTGGGTTGTTTCGTTTCTAGTTGATGTGTAGTGGGGCCCTATCGGGGCGATCGGGGATCTAGCATTAGGGGTGGTCTTCTTTTATTTTGGTTCCGTAGTCGGACCGTGATTGTATTCTGGATGATGTTATGCTATATTCATGTACTGTGTGAAGTGGTGATTGTAAGCCAACTCTTTATCCCTTCTTATTCAGTACATGGGATGTGTAAAGATTACCCCTCTTGCGACATGCCTACTATGCGGTTATGCCTCTAAGTCATGCTCCGACATGTGGGAGATATAGTCGCATCGTGGGTGTTACATTATTACAGCTAATTGTTCATCGGGAAAGCTATCATCAATAGGTAGTGGGTCATCAAGAACATTCTCTAACCTAGACAAGTTGTCTGCAACGGGGTTCTCATCGCCCTTTCTATCAATAATATGCAAATCAAATTCTTGAAGCAAGAGAACACATCTAATAAGTCTAGGTTTAGCATCTTTCTTTTCCATAAGATATTTAATAGCAGCATGATCAGTGTGAACAGTTACTTTGGAATCAACAATATAAGGTCTAAACTTATCACAAGCAAATACAACTGCTAAAAATTCCTCTTCAGTAGTAGCATAATTTCTTTGTGCATTTTCTATAGTTTTACTAGCATATTGAATAACATTTAATTTCTTATCAACTCTTTGTCCTAGAACAGCACCTATAGCATAATCACTAGCATCACACATAATTTCAAAGGGTAAATTCTAATCAGGTGGCTCAACAATGGGTGTAGAAATTAAAGCTTTCTTAAGTATTTCAAATGCTTCTACACAATCATCATCAAAGACAAAAGGAACATCTTTTTGTAAGAGATTAGTCAGAGGCCTGGAAATTTTAGAAAAAGTCCTTAATGAACCTCCTATAAAAACCGGCATGACCAAGGAAACTTCTTATACCTTTAATATCCTTAGGACACGACATCTTTTCAATAGCATCAACCGGAATAACCATCTAGAAAGCAAAAATGTGTATGTTTGGATAATCTTTCTAGCATTTGATCAATAAAAAGTAAAGGGTAATGATCCTTTTTAGTAGCTTTATTTAATTTGTGGAAATCAATTACCATTCTATAACCTGTAACAATTCTTTGTGGGATCAATTCATCTTTATCAGTAGGAACAACAGTAATACATCCCTTCTTAGGGACACAATGGACAGGACTCACCCACTGACTATCAGCAATGGGATAAATTATACCTGCCTCCGGAAGCTTTAGTATTTCTTTTCTTACCACTTATTTCATCTTAGGATTTAACCGTCGTTGGTGATCAACAACCGGTTTTGTGTCTTTCACCAATTTTATTTTGTGCTGGCATAGAGTGGGGCTAATGCCCTTAAGATCATCAAGAGTATATCCAATAGTAGCACGGTGCTTCTTCAGAGTTTTCAATAATTTCTTTTCTTCATGCTCTGAAAGTTTAGCACTAATAATAACAGGATATATCTCTTTCTCACCAGGATAAGCATATTTAAGAGTATCAGGTAATGGTTTAAGCTCAAACACGGGATCACCCTTAGGTGGAGGAGGATCCCGTAGGATTTCAACAGGCAAGTTCTGTTTCAAAATAGGTCCCTATTTAAAGAATACTTCATCTATTTCTTCTTTCATTCATAAACATATAATTTTCATGGTCTAGCAAATATTGTTCTATAGGATCACTAGGAGGCACGGTAAGAGAAGCAAGACCAATAATTTCATCTTTACTAGGCAATTCTTTATCATGGGGTTGTCTATGAAATTTAGCAAAATTAAACTCATGAGACATATCCCCTAGACCAATAGTAACAGCATCCTTTTTGCAGTCTATCTGGGCATTAACAGTATTCAAGAAGGGTCTACCAAATATAATGGGACAAAAGTCATCTTGTGGGGAATCAAGAACAAGAAAATCAGCAGGGTATTTAACTTTCCCACACAAGACTTCAACATCTCTAACAATCCCAACTGGTGAAATAGTATCTCTATTGGCAAGCTTAATTGTAACATCAATTTCCTCTATCTCAACAGGTGCAATATCATGCATAATTTCTTTGTGTAAGGAATGAGGTATTGCACTTGCACTAGCACCCATATCACATAAGCCATGATAACAATGATCCCCTATTTTAACAGAAATAACAGGCATGCCTACAATAGGTCTATGTTTATTTTTAGTATCAGGTCTAGCAATTCTAGCAGCTTCATCACAGAAGTAAATAACATGCCCATCAATATTATCGGCCAAGAGATCTTTAACCATAGCAACACTAGGTTCAACTTTAATTTTCTTAGAGGGCGTAGGCATTCTAGTATTACTTTTACAAACCACAGTTGAAGCTTTAGCATGATCCTTTATTCTAGCAGGGAAAGGTGGTTTCTCAATAAAAGTAGTAGGAACAACGGCATCATTATAAGTGATAGTCTTTTCTTCAACTTTAATAGGTGCGACTACTTTTACTTCAATGGGAGGATTATATTTAAACCACTTCTCCTTAGGAAGATCAACATGAGTAGCAAAGGATTCACAGAAAGAAGCTACTATCTCAGAGTCAAGTCCATATTTAGTGCTAAATTCACAAAAAGCATCGGTATCCATAAAAGATTTAACACAATCAAACTTAGGTCTTATACCTGACTCCTTACCTTCGTCGAGATCCCAATCTTCAGAGTTACATTTGATTCTTTCCAATAAATTCCATTTGAATTCAATAGTCTTCATCATAAAAGATCCAGTACAAGAAGTATCGAGCATGGAGCGATTATCGAGAGAAAGCCGAGCATAAAAATTTTGAATAATAATTTCTCTTGAGAGCTCATGATTGGGGCATGAATATAACATTGATTTAATCCTCCCGCAAGCTTGAGCGATGCTTTCTCCTTCGCGAGGTCAAAAATTATATATATAATTATGATCACAATGAACAAGATGCATAGGATAAAACTTCTGATGAAATTCCAATTTCAATCGGTTGTAGTTCCATGATCCCATATCATCACATAGCCTAAACCATGTCAATGCCTTTCCCTTCAAAGATAAAGGGAAGACCTTCTTCTTGATAACATCCTCGAGCATACCTGCAATCTTAAATAATCCACAAACTTCATCCACATAGATTAAGTGCAAATCGGGATGTAATGTTCCATCACCTGTGAAAGGATTAGCTAGGAGTTTCTCAATCATACCCGAAGGAATTTCAAAGTAAAAAAATTCAGTAGGTTCAGTAGGTTGAGGAGAAACTCTTTGCTCTACTGGTCGGGGTGAAGATACCCCGAACAAGCCCCTCAAAGGATTATGTTCCATAGTAACAAGTGACAGTAAATTTCAGCACACTATATAAATTTTTCCTTACCAAATTCCACCTACGAAAGGCACTTCACTCCCAGGCAACGGCACCAGAAAAGAGTCTTGATGACCCACAAGTGTAGGGGATCTATCGTAGCCTTTTTGATAAGTAAGAGTGTCGAACCCAACGAGGAGCAGAAGGAAATGATAAGCGGTTTTCAGCAAGGTATTCTCTGCAAGCACTGAAATTATCGATAACAGATACATTTGTGATAAGGTAATTTGTAACGGGTAGCAAGTAATAAAAGTAAATAAGGTGCAGAAAGATGGCCCAATCCTTTTTGTAGCAAAGGACAAGCCTGAACAAACTCTTATATAAAGGAAAGCGCTCCCGAGGACACATGGGAATTATCGTCAAGCTAGTTTTCATCATGCTCATATGATTCGCGTTCGGTACTTTGATAATTTGATATGTGGGTGGACCGGTGCTTGGGTACTGCCCTTCCTTGGACAATCATCCCACTTATGTTTAACCCCTATTGCAAGCATCCACAACTACAACAGAAGTATTAAGGTAAACCTAACCATAGCATGAAACATATGGATCCAAATCAGTCCCTTACGAAGCAACGCATAAACTAGGGTTTAAGCTTTTGTCGCTCTAGCAACCCATCATCTAATTATTACTTCCCAATGCCTTCCTCTAGGCCCAAACAATGGTGGAGTGTCATGTAGTCGACGTTCACATGACACCACTAGAGGAAAGACAACATACATCTCATCAAAATATTGAACGAATACCAAATTCACATGACTACTTATAGCAAGACTTCTCCCATGTCCTCAGGAACAAATGTAACTACTCACAAATTATATTCATGTTCATAATCAGAGGGGTATTAATACGCATAATGGATCTGAACATATGATCTTCCACCAAGTAAACCAACTAGCCTCAACTACAAGGAATAATCAACACTACTAGCAACCCACAAGTACCTATCTGAGGTTTTGATACAAAGATTGGATACAAGAGATGAACTAGGGTTTGAGATAAGATGGTGCTGGTGAAGATGTTGATGCAGATTGACCCCCTCCCGATGAGAGGATCGATGGTGATGATGATGGTGATGATTTCCCCCTCCCGGAGGGAAGTTTCCCCGGCAGAACAGCTCTGCCGGAGCCCTAGATTGGTTCCGCCAAGGTTCCGCCTCATGGCGGCGGAGTTTCGTCTCGTAAGTTTGCTTATGATTTTTTTTTCCGGACGAAAGACTCCATATAGCCAAAGATGGGCATCAGAGGGCTGCCAGAGGGCCCACGAGGCAGGGGGCGCTCCCAGGGGGTAGGGCCGGCCCCCCACCCTCGTGGTAGTGGGTGGCCCCCCTCTGGTACTTCTTTCGCCCAATATTTTTTATATATTCTGAAACATGCTCCCGTGAAGTTTCAGGACTTTTGGAGATGTGCAGAATAGGTCTCTAATATTTGCTCCTTTTCCAGCCCAGAATTCCAGCTGTCGGCATTCCCCCTCTTCATGTAAACCTTGTAAAATAAGGGAGAATAGGCATAAGTATTGCGACATAATGTGTAATAACAGCCCATAATTCAATAAATATCGATATAAAAGCATGATGCAAAATGGAAGTATCAAGAAGACAAGAAGACTAGACTAGGTGCCGGACGCAGCTTTTCATTTGCTTTCTGCAGTTGGCTTGCCCTTCTTTAGTGAGAATGTGCTTTCTGGTGTTCCCTGCTAGCCTGGTTCCATTGCCTCTTTTCCTCCTTTTCCGCCCTCGGTTCCTCATTTTCTAGCCCGTACTCTCCCTCGCGTGCCTCGCGAGGGGGACTGGACAGGTGCCCTCATCAGCGTTTTCCTATTCTTCGCAAGGCACCCCCGGGTACCGCGATGCGAAGTGCTGGGTCATGGCCAAGCGGGCGCCTGCCACCAGGATTCGGAAGAGTAAGAATCTCCTAACGAATTTTTGCAGTTCTCAGACGCCTTCCAGAGACAGGGAGCCTCGCCAGGCACTGGGGAATGCGCGCTTCGCGAGGCAAAACCACTTAAGGCGCGCAAAGCTAAGTTATTCCTACGCACCTACATAAACGTTGACGCTGCAACACGAGACAAGAACGATAAACATAGCACAACCACTAGGAAATCATAGTTATTACACGCCCCAGCAGGGGCCCCATACGTGTCTCTCTCTTAATGAAGGAAGGAAAGGAAAAATGAAACAAAAGCAGCACGTGCTTCCGCGGTAGCTCGCGAGGATGAGCCCATGGCACTCTCCTGAGCTCAGCCAGACCCCTCCTCGCGCTTCACCGGAGCGCGGCGATGAGTCGACCCGCTGCCCTTCGAAGCGGGCGTGGCGGCGCAGCGGTGGTCGTAGCCGCCACTGCTGGAGCTGTTGCCGGAGGTAGATTCATCGTAGCTGGACGAGCCATGGCCAGCGCCGAGGACGAAGCCGCCTTCCTCCTTGTCACGACCATCGCCAAGTCTGAGCACCTCGTCGCCGTTGTTGTCCTCGGGGCAGCACCTGACGCGGCGACCATCTTCCCCAAATACCCTCATGAAGAGGGTCGCGTCGCTGTCATAATTGAAGTGGAGGGTACACCGCCTGCCCAGTCCATGCGCGCGGGTGAACGTCTGCCAGCCGCGGGCCAGGGCCATGTTGCCCGCGGCGGAGACGTCCACCACAACCCATGAAGCCCTGTTGCAGCAACCGTCCGCCTGCAGCCAGTGGCTGCACCTGCGGACGGCAGTTCACTGACAAAGAACCGCGGGAGCTGAAGCCAGGTGCCAGTCGGGTTCTCTGACCACACGATGAACTCCGGCAGCACCTCCGCTGAATGGAAGCGTGGCCGAGGAGGTCGTGCAACCACGGCACGCCTCACCTCATCAACGGGACTGCCATGACCTGGGCGGCTGCCACCACGCGAAGAGGCACCACCGCGGCCACGAGGGGCTGCGGCAGGGGTCGTGGTGTGCTAGCGAGGACAGCCCCGCCCCCTCTTGGGCGGCGATGAGCCAGGCCCCTCCTGGCGAGCCTTCCCCTTCTCTGTGGCCGAGAGCCTCTTCACAGGCGCCACGGTTGTCATTGTTGGCGGTAGAGCGAATAAGAAGAAGGAGCGGCAAAAGCGAAGAAGGAGATGGGTGATGGGGGCTCCGCCATCCCTCTTCCCATTTATAGCCAAGGGGAGGCTAACCGCCAGCCTCCACGATCTAAGGTAATAATGACCTTTTTCTGCATGCAGGAAGGACTCGTCAAGTCGGGGCAGTTGCTGAGGTGGCGTGGGGAAGCGGAGACGCCCATGTCCAATCAATCACCACACCTCAAGCGAGGCCGCAGGCTATTGGGGCCCTTTGGCTTCGCCTCGAAGCCAAGCCCGATCGCGCCTTGGGCCCGGGGGCTACTGTTGGCGTCCTGGGAACGGGGGTCCCTAGACTAGCCTGCCTGCGGCCCATAGCGTGGCTCCTCCAGTGGCCCAGTACGGACCATCTTCACCAGCAAACACTCAAGACCCTCACGAGGGGCCAAGCCTCGCGAGGCGGATGACGCAAGACCTCCTCAGGGGCGGCCTCACCAGGCTGGCTCGCGAGGGGCGGAGAGATCAAGGCAAGGGAAACCTCGCGAGGTTTCTATGACGTAAGCCATGACGACTGGAGCCAGGCGGGCGCCAGTGCACGCAGTGTCCTCGTTTCCTCTTTGGTGCAAAAGAGGCAAGTGCGGGCGCGGAGTCCCAAGGCATCAGGGAAAGGTTTCCATATCGGTGCAACAAGGCCAAGACCAGCAGGACGGCAGGACGGAGGTCATCGTGGAGCCCAGGACAGCGTCACCACCAAAGCCCTTGGCAGGCGAAGACTACATTTGTCAGGATAACTTGTACTAGTTGTCTCCCTTCGAATTTGGACATTGTGGGATCCCTTCCAGCTCAATATTTGGGAAGAGGACCAGGGCCTCTATAAATAGAACTATCCACCACCATAGCCGGGGGATCAGATTCTGGATCACTCAGGTCATCCTCAACCACACAAGTTCGCCTAGCACAAGAACACCTCTCCTCGGGAGGCTGTTCTTACCTTGTAACTGTTCATCCTCAGCCCAAGAAGCAATCCACCACACCACACTGGAGTAGGGTATTACACCACAATGGTGGCCCGAACCAGTATAAATCTTGTGTCTCTTGCTCTTTGAGTTCGACGAGCTAGGCCGTGAGAGCATAAGGAGTGCGAGCTAGAGGGGGGAGAGATCTTTGTGAGCACCCGAGTGTTCGAACCTCAAGGGTTAGCCGGAACCTGAAATCCGATAGAGATGCTTATATGAAAAAGTTTCAAACTGATAAGCTCAAACCCAAATCAAAGAAGTGTGTCTTCATAGGATACCCAAAAGAAACTGTTGGGTACACCTTCTACCATAGATCCAAAGGCAAGATCTTTGTTGCTAAGAATGGATCCTTTCTAGAGAAGGAGTTTCTCTCGAAAGAAGTGAGTGGGAGGAAAGTAGAACTTGATGAGGTAATTGCACCTTCTCTCGAATAGGAAAGTAGTTCTTCAGAGAAATCCGTTCCCGTGATGCCTACACCAACTAGAGAGGAAGCTAATGATGATGATCATGAAACTTCAGATCAAGTTACTACTAGACCTCGTAGGTCGAATAGAGCACGTTCCGCACCAGAGTGGTACGGTAATCCTGTTCAGGAAGTCATGTTACTAGACCATGACGAACCTACGAACTATGAAGAAGCTATGATGAGCCCAGATTCTGATAGATGGCTTAAAGCCATGAAATCTGAGATAGGATCCATGTATGAGAACAAAGTGTGGACTTTGGTGGACTTGCCCAATGATCGGCAAACCATTGAGAATAAATGGATCTTCAAGAGGAAAACAGACGCTAATGGTAGTGTTACTATTTAAAAAGCTCGAGTTGTCGCAAAAGGTTTTTCGACAAGTTCAAGGTCTTGACTATGATGAGTTTTTCTCACTCGTAGCAGTGTTGAAGTCTGTCCGAATCATGTTAGCAATTGTCATATTTTATGAAATCTGGCAAATGGATGTCAAAACTGCATTCCTTAATGGATATCTCTAAGAAGAATTGTATATGATACAACCAGAAGGTTTTGTCAATCCTAAAGGTGCTAACAAAGTGTGCAAGCTCCAGCAATCCTTCTATGGACTGGTGCAAGCATCTCGGAGTAGGAATATACGCTTTGATAAGGTGATCAAAGCATATGGTATTATACAAACTTATGGTGAAGCTTGTATTTACAAGAAAGTGAGTGGGAGCTCTGTAGCATTTCTGATATTATATGTGGATGACATATTGCTGATTGGAAATGATTTAGAATTTCTAGATAGCATAAAAGGATAGTTGAATAAGATTTTTCACTACAAGGATAGCCCTTATAAAGCAACACAAATTGTACAACATTTTGACTATGTGTTGTAAATTTTTCAGTAGATACACATATTTTGGTTGTAGCATATGCGTTGTAGAGTTGTAGGTGGTAGTACATATGGAAAAAATAAACAGAGGAAAGGATAAAGAGATGCGCGAGAAACAGAGCCCCCGATCCTCTCATCTCTCCCAAATCGCCGCCACCCACGGCCTAATCTACCTCCTCCAAACCACCTCGCCGTCGGCCCTCCCCCTGCCCTCCTCCCACCTCGCAACCCTAGTGGCTGCCAGATTCGCCGCATCCCCGACCAACCCATGCCTACCACGTCCCGTCTCTCTCTCATCACGTAGCTCCTCCCTGCGCCACCTGCGGCGGCTAATTCAGGCAACGTCCGTTGAATCCTGCCACCGCGAAGCACAATTGAAGGATCCCCTCGCACGGCGCCGTCCTCCCATCTGGCTAGATCCAGTGGTCACGTCCACCAAAGCCCACCCTTGACCCTCCCCCCATGGCTAGGGTTTCGGGCATCGGCTCGGGAGCCTGTGTCCATGTCATCCTCCTTTCGTCCGGTGAGTGCATCCCCTCCCCTGGCTTCGTCCTCTCTGCTCCCCCTTTCTCTAACCTCTGCTTTTCTCTTTGCATGTAGGTGTGCAGGGAGGAACAGCCAGCGGACGGACTTGCTGCTACTCGGGACAAGAAGCCATGGAGCTTCTTCCTCCTCCTCTGGCATCAGGTGAGTTGGTCCACTCCTCCTTTGTGCTCTGATTTGTGGCACATTAGGAACCATTACTATGAATAGCAAAGAGTACTTCACTTGTACAGGTTCATGTTTACATGGTAGATTAATTAATGAGGCTTCAGTATAAAATGGAACATCCTACAATTATTATTATGGAATCAATATTCTAAAGATTAGTTTCTAACATCATGTGTATCGTTCCTCTGCTGTTTCATGATTTTGATTTCAGAGCTGCCACTTACAGAAAACATAATAAGGTAATTAAGCCACATTCCAAAATATACTAGTTGTATAAATCCTGAGTAATGGTGTGTGTGTGGTTCTAAAGTAGTCCTTAATTTTGTTCTGAAATTGGCGTTTTTCCACCCTTTCATGTTCTGAAACAATAAAGATTCATCCACAAGGCCTTTTGAATTGTGTTAGCTGTATGTCTTAAGCAAATTGTATAGACTCCAATTAAAGAAGTGTTGTGATTAGTCATGGTCAGTGCATATATATACTGTGTTGTCTGAAATGTTTGTAGCTTCAAAGGAACTATAAGCATGTCTCTCCATCGTTTGTTAACATTTTCATATTTAGGTCCTTCTGGATGTTTATATATACTGTATAAGTAGTGATTTTGTCCGGACTAATTTATTTTTACCCAAACATGAATTCCCATGTTAACTAGCATGATGTGTTGAATAACTTAATTGGCCCCTTGACCACAACTGGTGTCTAACTAATATTTAAATTAAGTTTATGAGCAGAAACTGGAACACTATTTCTACTCTATTATACTTTACTCATGCTTGGACCAAGATCTCATGAGGAAGCGGGAGAAGGGACACCAACAATTGGTGCAGGTTCGTGTTGCTCCAACAGATTTTGCACTGCATGCCGTAAAAAATATGTATCTTTATCCCATTGATTTGTTCAACATTGGAAGCAATCAGAGAAAATGTTAATACTTATGCAACGATTTCTGTCATACACTAAGACACCCATATTAGGCTCATATAATTTAAGTCTGTACCTGAACCACTCAAAGAAATGATAACAAAACTAATACTAACAGGTCAATGATCACCTTGAGATAATTTATGAATGTATTTCCATCTACTATGTATGCCAGTAATTTGTTATGTATAACAAAGATTGCATGGAATTGAACTGTTGGTGACGGTGAGGTCGTCTTACTGGAAGTGACTGTCAGGTTGTCTAACTGGAAGTGAAACTGTTGGTGCTGTTCTGCATTCTGATAATGTTGATTGGCAGGGTGAGGGATCAGAAGAGGGATGGTGGGGGCGTTTGAGCTGTATTGGCAGTTTGCCATTGGCAGGGCCCTCATGTAGACGCTGGACTAGATGGCTCTTAGCCCCGAGCTCATTGTTAGTCTCCAAGTACAGTTCGACGAGGTCTGTTGATTATTTTTCATCTTGGTCTTGTTTCTTTCAGTCCATGAGCGCTGGACCACTAGCTCAAGAGCAAGGCCTTCTTCAAGGTACCAAACAGGTCGCCACCTCTCTTTCTTGTGCCACATATTCATCACTACACTGTACAGATTCCAAGGGAACAATGATGAAATAACATGATGTTGTTACATGTTGGTGTAACTGTACTAATGTAGATCAGCTACAGATCTTTCATATCTTCTGTTGGATGCCATGGTGACTTCTGTGCCTAATTATGAAGTAAGTTACTCGACAGCCCATTTGTTTTCCAAGTCGCTTCAGGGAATTGTTCTTTTGGGATCATATTTCTTTGCAAAAAGTAACCTCAACTTGCTTAATGGCCACATACGGTAGTTGCTTCAACTTCTGGACAAGACACACAGACATGCAACTGTGTGACAACTTAAAGTCTTTTGGGGGATTTTGATAACAAAAGTAGAGCATTACTACTCAAAAGGATGACTAATTAATTAACCCATCCAATCCAAGCATCAGAAAAGTAGAGCATTACTGTTCAAAGGGGTGACTAATTAATTAACCTCTTAATTTATTTTTACAGGAATTAACCAGATAGTATTTGCTTGAATAAGTTTGAAGTAGCTACTATTTATAAAATGTAGTGGCATGTAGAAATTGAGGAAGCGAAGCTATGGTAGGTTATGCGCCATGCTTATTAGGATAAGGGTGTGAGATACTATTTTCCTCTTGCTAGTATAGTTTAAGTCTCTAACCTGAACCCCTCAAAAAGCGGTAAAAAACTAATACTAACCGATCAATGATGATCTTGAGATAGGTTGTGGATGTATTTCCATCTACTATGTATAACATAAATTGCATGGCCTTCAACCTTTGTAAGTGACTTATAACCTGCCTCTCTCACTACTTGCATGATGTCAGTTCATTGTGTGTTAACAGTTCATTTTGTTATTTTCTTTGTATATTAAATCAAAATATATATGGATGATTCTATGGTTTGTGGCAAGTATACTGCAATGATGATGATGATGATGATGATGTTCCCGTTGATGATGATGATGATGATGGATGCCTTCAGTTTTAGTTAAAGTTAGTTTTAGTTAAAGTTGTAATGATGCTGTTCCTTATGGGTGATGTTCCTCGGTTAAGTTTTAGTTAATTGTAGTTGATGGATTTTTTCAGTTTAAGTTTCACTCTCAAGAAAATATTTAGATTATGGATCACATTGGGAAGATGTTCCTCCTGTAATATCCACTATTGTAATCCAACGGTTTTATTCAATATATGATCTCTTCCTCTTGTGAGTACATTCTATTATTTCCTCACTTGATATCCGTAATTATCACCATTATACGGCGAATTAATTTAATAATAATAATCACCACATTATATATGCACTAACACTTGAAGTTTTGCAAATTTTTAGTTGCTGAGCAGTGAGATTTTGATTCATGTACATGAAGCAACAACATATAGAAGTGTTGTAGAAGTTGGTTTTATGTGTTGTACTCTTGCAACGCCCCTTTTACCAACGCCAGTATAAGCGTTGCATTATGCGCTAGCAACACTGGATAAGGCAACGCATCCCAAACCGTTGGTAAAGACACTAACAACGCATATATGGACCTTTAGATACAGAAAAGAGCGTTGTTATAGGGGGTTCGTGTTGTAGTGTTTTCAATGAAAAACCTCGATGAAGCTGCTTACATATTGAGCATCAAGATCTATAGAGACAGCTCAAGACGCTTGATAAGATTTTTCAATGAGTACATACTGTCGGTGTCAAAACCGGCGGATCTCGGGTAGGGGGTCCCGAACTGTGCATTTAGGCGGATGGTAACAGGAGGTAGGGGACACGAAGTTTTACCCAGGTTCGGGCCCTCTTGATGGAGGTAAAACCCTACGTCCTGCTTGATTAATATTGATGATATGGGTAGTACAAGAGTAGATCTACCACAAGATCAGAGAGGCTAAATCCTAGAAGCTAGCCTATGGTATGATTGTGTGTTGTCCTACGGACTAAAACCCTCCGGTTTATATAGACACCGGAAAGGGCTAGGGTTACACAAGATCGGTTACAAAGGAGGAGATATACATATCCGTATTGCCAAGCTTGCCTTCCACGCGAAGGAGAGTCCCATTCGGACACGGGACGAAGTCTTCAATCTTGTATCTTCATAGTCCAACAGTCTGGCCAAAGGATATAGTCCGGCTGTCCGGAGACCCCCTAATCCAGGACTCCCACAGTAGCCCCTGAACCAGGCTTCAATGACGATGAGTCCGGCACGCAGTCTTGTCTTCAGCATTGCAAGGCGGGTTCCTCCTCCGAATACACCACGGAAGATTTTGAATACAAGGATAGTGTCCGGCCCTGCAAAATAAGTTCCACATACCATCGTAGAGGGAATAATATTTCCACAAATCTAATCTGCTGACACGTTTTGGCAACACGACATTGTGCCATGGCCCGGTAATTATTCGAACCGTTTCCTTTAACTAGCCCCGCACATAACGCGAGGCAGTTTTTTGACACGTCTTGTCAAAGCAGAGATCGTGTTCCCCTAATTACGGGATTCTCATCAATACGGTCGTGGGTAACCCAACCGTGTCTAGGACTCCTAGATTATAGGCAAGTCCCAAACGGCTACGGAGAGGACGCTTGATATTCACCCTCTTTATAAAGGGACAAGGCTTTTACTTTTTTCCCTCCTGTGCTCAATCGAATCCTTCCCCCGCCTTGAGTTCTAACACCCAAAGCCCAGGTCAGGTGCTCCGGACCTTCAATCTTGTCCGGATCTAGCCTTCAAGGCTGGTGGATGCCCTCCTCCGTTATGGAAGAAGACATCAAGAAGTTGAGGGAGGCCAGATACCTGACCGCCGAGGTTTCGCATCGGCTGCCTGCCCGAGGGCAGGTCGTCCCTACTCCTGAATCCCACGAAGACGTCGTGTTCATCTCCAACTTCCTCCGAGGTCTAGGCCTCACTCTGGATCCCTTCATTAGGGGGTTGATGTTTTATTACAGGCTAGATTTCCATGATCTAGCCCCGGACTCCTTTCTCCATATCTCAGCATTTATTGTCGTATGTGAGGCCTTCCTCCGCATTATCCCTCACTTCGGCCTGTGGCTCAAGACCTTTGATGTGAAGCCGAAGATGGTTGAAGGGATGCATGTAGCGCGCGGAGGCGCATTAATAAGAAAGATTGCTGGAGCTCCATGGCCAAAGGGTTCCATTCCAGAGGTGTCTGGATTATGGCAACGGGAGTGGTTTTACATCACAGCTCCCAGAAGTGCCAAGTGGGCGGCTGCCCCTGCTTTCCGCTCAGGCCCTCCACCACAACTGATGTCATGGATTAGTAGAGGGCTGAGACAGGGTCCAGCCAAGGACGTGCATGTACTACAGAGCCGCATTCGAGATCTCTTCGAAGGAGATTTTAGTTTGATTATGGTAATGCAAGTCATGCTGGTTCGACGAATCCAGCCATGCAAACGTCGGCCCCTCCGCATGTGGGAGTTCAACCCAGAAGGACCGCGCGCTGTTCAGAATTTCCTCGGCCTAACGCACGAGGAGATATATCAATCATTCTTCGGACCCCAGATAGAGTGTCTGGACACTACCGAGGACGTGGGCCTGAGCAGTAACCGCACCGCCGACGAAGTAAGTTATCCTCTAGCCGAACACACCGTCTTTTATTTATCATGACGTCATTCTGAGAAACCGCTCTTTGACCAGGACTGGATAACAAAGGCGAAGATGATCCAGTGTTCGGCCCCTCTTCTGGAAGGCTTGGAGAATCCAGTGCTGGAAAAGATGCTTGAACTAGCGCCCTGCCCGAAGCCCTCACAGGAAGATAAAGGGGGGAATAAAGGGGGCGAAAGCGGGCCTCCACCGCTACCCATTCCGACCGAGGGAACGGGCGCCTCCGTGAGGGAGGATAACCAAGGGGAGGAATCTGGCATTCTCTCACCCCGGGGAAGGAAGAGGACTACCCCTAAAGATCCGGAAACCAAGGTTTCCAAACGGGAGAAGAAGTCTCCACCAGAGGGTCCTGCTTCGGAGGGTGCTCTTGCTGCACAAAGTTCACGCGGGGATCTGCCCTCTAACAAGCTGTAAGTAATCAAAAGGTACTTTAATAGTGAAGATATACTACTTTACTTCTAAGGAAAATAACCGAAGCTATCTTGAAGTTCGGATCTTAGCCCTTCTCAGCAGAGCTCGTCTTCGGGGGATCTTCTTCCGGAGATGATGGAGAGCGAAACGCCTCCCCCGGACTCCACCGCTCAAGAAGCGGGCAACCTTGAAGTGTTGTCACGGAGGGCCTCTCCGGATCCGGTGAGGCCAGAAGATAATCCTATAGTCACCCGAAGTCTTCAGCGTCCGGCTCTTGAAGAGAGCAAACAAAAGAGTCCGGCACCGTCTGGTATGCGGTCGGACATACTGAGGGAGCTGTTGGAGCGAGCGGCCATCTCAAAAGAACAACGTATGTTAATGGGTACGGTCATGGAAAGAATTTCGCCCGCCGAAAGCGGATTGCATGAAGCCTTTATGAGTCTACTGACAGGCTTTGAGGTACGTGATACTTTTTGATAGTACCGCACATTTTTAGGTGTGCCCTGTGTAGATAGTAGCCCCTGAGACTCTGGTTGTCGTCGAGAACGGCGGCGAACAGAGGATCGTAGTCCCAGGTAGTAACCAAACCGCCTTTATGTGTAGGTGGTGGAAGCTCCGGTGGCTAGCCGGACTAATGAGTTTGCCGAACTAAAGCGGCAACTGGATGCGGCAGATGCCGACATCGAGCTTGTTAACAAGCGGCTTGACGAGGCACAGGGTAAGTAATGCTTTCTGGTGAATGTCACATAGTAAGAGCAGTATGATGCCAGTATCTTTAATATGTTGTGACTGTAGATGGAGCTGCCACCGTGGAGACCCTTCGAGCGGAACTTGCCCGAGCCAAAGAACAAGCGAGTAGTAGTAGTGCGGCTGCTTTGAAGGCGGCCGAAGAGTTGAGGGCCGAGAAGGCCGCGCATTGCAAGAGCAAAGAGAAAATGGACAAGATGGCTGTAAAGTTAAAAGACACTGCCGACCATTGCCAATTCCTTGAAGAAGAAAACCGAGTGAAGGCGACGAACCTTGAAAAGGCCACGATGATGACCAAAGACACCCACTCTGCTATGAGAGCGAAGAAGGAGGAGCTGCGTGAAGCCGGGGATATTGCGGCTGGGGAGCCCTTCATGCTACGGAGGAAGTTTGGAGATCCACAGTATGCCCCTCTGGATCGGCTGTGGAGTTCGGCAGACGCATATATGGACTTGGCGGCGAGCGCTGTCGATGCGGCCAAATACTTCCAAGATCAAACAGATCATGAAGTGGACAAGCTATTCTGGTCACAATTTAACGTTCCAGAGCGTCCGCTTCCATTGACTGATCAGCTAGCCGAATGGGCCGAACTCAATAGGTTGTCCGAACTCGCCATGAGGTCTGTCGTGGCTCAGCTGTGGCCGGAAAAGCCGAAGCCGAGCAGCTATTTCAGCTTAGTGCAGCAGTTCCTTGGTGCGGTGCCGCGCATCAATGCGATGAAGAGGTCGGCGTGCATAGAAGGCTCGCGGATGGCCCTTGCCCGTGTTAAAGCATACTGGGCGGAGATGGATGCTACCACTGTTGCGGCGTAGGGTTCGGCCATAGGCCGAGTGGCTGCCGAGGACTATTTCGAAGAGGTTCTCGAGGGTGCTCATTTGATAGAGGCCAAGTGCTCGAAGAATATTATGTTTGAGTGACATGTATTCCCATTGTAAACACAATGTTTTTATGAAATTTATTAAGGCTGTGTTTATACTTTTCCCTGAAAGTAATATGATGCCTCCTGTGCGGCTGTTTATGTATACATGTGTATAACCTGAAAGATTGCAGTCGTCGGCTTCAGCCCCCATGCATATAATGCGGAGGTGTTCGCAGAAGACGCGTGTTCACACTTAACCCAACATCTTGGCCCTATTAATGCTTTAACACTTCCACTTAGCCATAGGAGTTTGACGGTGGGGCTACTATATAGCCCCTGGTGGCTCCGCACTCTCCTGAATTCGGGGCGCGTACATGCCTGGCCGGGAAACGGCCCTTCGTTAAGGCGGAGGAATTCTAACATTCCAATATGTCATCGAGTGGTTGACCAGTCTCATGCTATATCATGGCAGCCAGTTTTCGGCTTTCTCTACTGAGGTGCTCGTCCGAATGACCCGGGGCACAATCGCAGTAGTTCTCCTAGTGCCACCTTAGCCGATAGAGCGGAACGTAAGGTACCAAAACATAGGAGCCGGGCAAACCCAACATTTGACCAAAGACATGATTCGGAGCTGATGCATATAAGGCCAAACTCGCGACGCCGGACACTCCCTAAGGTATTCGGTCTTTATGGTATAAACCGGGCCTAAACAGTGCCCTTTGTAAGAAGCCCCTGGTGTCCAGGTACATGCATTGTTCTAACGTGGCCACATGCCAAGACGCCAACATCCTTCTCAATTGTACTGAGAATCCGAGGGATGTGTATCAACAAGAGACAGTAAAAAAGGTTGACGCGGGGTCTTAATCTAAAAAGAATCCTTGGGACGGGTCCCTGCTGCACGTCTGCGCCTGTGTCTCCGTTGTGCCGTATCCTGGACAGGTGTAGCACGGTGGTCATCTGTAAAAGAGAGGAACTTAGGTGAAAAGTTGTCGTGCAAAAAGGTAGGTTTTAAAGGAACCATGTAAATTTCAAGATGAGTAAAAATTGCCACTTGTCTGCGCGCGTTGAGCCCCTTGTGTTTGTGATAGGGGTGTGGCCATCAAACCTGTACGAATTACATATAGCTGCGCCGGACTCGTCTAACCGTGTCCGTGGTCTTGACGACCTATCGAATACTTTAGTTGGTGAGGCCGTTTTAGTGTGCGGCTGCCGAGGCGGCCGCACCCTCTTCGGCGCGCAGGGATCGCTCAATATTTCCATTTACTGTAATGATGCCACGTGGACCGGGCATCTTAAGCGTGAGGGAAGCGTAATGCGGTATTGCATTAAAGCGAGCGAAAGCTTCGCGTCCAAGTAGTGCTTGATAGCCACTTTGGAATGGAGCAATGTGGAAGGTTAAATTTTCGCTACGGAAGTTATCGGGGAAGCCGAATATAACTTCTAGTAGCAGGGAGCCCATGCAATGAGCCCATGGGCCTGGCGTTACTCCTTTAACGGTAGTATTGCTGAGGCAAATTTTCATTGGGTCTATCCCCATTTTGCGGATTGTGTCCTGATATATCAGGTTTAGACTGCTGCCACCGTCCATCGGGACACGTGTGAAGTGGTATCCGTCAATTATTGGGTCTAATACCAAGGCAGCACATCCTACACGCCGGATACTTGCTGAGTAATCCCGATGGTCAAAAGTGATCGGTTGAGACGACCAGTGGCAAGACTCCGCTATGATGGGCCCTTGGGCATATTTATCTTGGAGTGCCGCTTTATTTCTCCCCTTGATCACGTGTACCACGTTTACTGTTTTGACTTCTGGTGGAAATTTCTTTTGTTCCCCAGTGTCTTGCTTGAGAGGCTCATCCTCGTCTTCGCTTGGTGTATCCTCCCCCTTGTGTACGGCATTGAGCTTGCCGGACTGCTTGAAGACCCAACATTCTCCGTGGGTATGATTAGCGGGTTTACCAGGGGTGCTATGGATCTGACATATTTGGTCCAGAATTTTGTTGAGGCTGGACAGTTCATCTCTGGTGCCTTTAGAGGGCGGCTTTTGCTGACCTGGCCGAGAGCTTCTGAATCCGGCGTTTACCGCCGTGCTCTTCGGGCTGTCTTCTTTATTCCGGCGCTTATTATTTTTGCTGCGTCGTGATTTCCCGTTTTCATCTCTAACTTCGGATGTACTTGGGTCGCTGGTGGCTAGCCAGCTGTCCTCACCCGCGCAAAAGTGGGTCATGAGGCTTGTTAATGCTACCATTGTTCTTGGCTTTTCTTGGCCGAGGTGTCTGGCCAGCCATTCATCGCGGATGCTATGCTTAAAAGCTGCCAAGGCTTCGGAGTCCGGACATTCGACTATTTGGTTCTTTTTAGTAAGAAACCTGTTCCAAAGCTTTCGGACTGACTCTCCGGGCTGTTGAGTTATATGACTTAAATCGTCCGCATCCGGAGGTCGGACATAAGTCCCTTGAAAATTTGCCTGAAAGGCGTCTTCGAGCTCTTCTCAGCTTCCGATGGAGTTTTCGGGGAGGCTTTTAAGCCAGTGCCGAGCTGGCCCTTTGAGCTTGAGGGGTAAGTACTTTATGGCATGGAGATCATCTCCTCGAGCCATATGGATATGGAGGTTATAGTCCTCAATCCAGACCCCAGGGTATGTTGTTCCATCATATGCCTCTATGTTTACGGGTTTGAATCCCTCTGGAAATTCATGGTCCAGCACCTCATCGATGAAACATAGGGGGTGTGCGGCACCCCTATATCTGGGTGTACCGTGTTGTTCGGATGTTTGTTGTGTTGCATCATATGCTGGAGCACGCTTGCGTGGTCCATAGATGGATCTGGTTGCGTCATCATTTTGATGCGAGCCCTCGCGTGGATTGCGTATTGGCTTATGTGTGGCGTTGTTTGCCGCTCTATGCTGGCCGTGAGGACGTCTATCCGGCCAAGTGGCCGTTTTGATTTTTGGTTGCGGGGGATCTAAGGCCTCCTCATCGAATTCAGGTAGCAACTTCTGCTTCGGGTAGCTCTTGGTGGGGCGATTACCGCCGTACTTCGCTGCTGCGTTGAGTACTTTGTTCCATCTGATTCCGAGTGTGTCTTGTGCAGCCTTGAGTCTTTGCTTGTGCTTTTTTAGACTCCTTGCGGTGGCAACAAGCCTTTGACGGGCATTCAGTTGCTCCAGGTGTCTGTCCAGTGTGATGTCGTCCGGACTATTGTCTTTGACAGAGTCAGGTTGTTCGGTTTGATTCTCCGTGTTGCTGTGGTCCAGCGATGGTTCACCTTGCTCTAACGCTGGGTCTATATGATCGTTGTTTCTGCCGAGGCGGGATTTGGAGCGGCGCTTACGCCGCCGCTTTGACTGCTTCTCGAGGGGACAACCCTTCGTTGCGTCCTTCCGTTCCTCGTCGTCGTTTTCTTTTGGTGTGTCCACCATGTATACGTCATGTGATGAAGTGGCCGTCCAGTGCCCTGTGGGCAGTGGTTCCTGTTCGTCTCCTGCATCGTCGTCCATACCGTCAATGTCTTCGGAGTCGAGGTCGAGCATGTCGGTTAAGTCATCGACAATGGCTACTAAGTGGGTGGTGGGTGGGCGGCGAATTTCTTCGTCATCCGCATCCCAATCCTGCCGGACATAGTTCGGCCAGGATCCTCCTGGCAGGGAGAGAGAACCTAATGAGTTCAGTATGTCGCCAAGGGACGAGTGCTAAAAAATATCCGCGAAGATAAACTCCGTGATCGGCGCCCAATCGGATTCAATAGGAACGGGCGCAGGCGGTTTGGAGTCCGTGGCCAGGGGAAAATCCGGCGGTTTAGCAACACGGCTCTCGTGAAGGGTAAGGTCGATGTTCGGCTCGATCGCCGCTGAGGGTAAGGCCTCCGTGGTAGGGTCCATCCACCCGTCCATGGACGGTGCAACCGGCTTCGACTTGAGGGTCGGAGCGGCTGCCGATGCGATCTCTCGGACACTGTCTGATGGTAGAGCTAAATCGTACTCATCGTGACCGCGAGACGCACAAGGCAGAGGCTCGAATCCGTCGAAGATCAAGTCTCCGCGGATATCGGTCGTGTAGTTTAAGCTTCCAAACCTGACCTGGTGGCCAGGGGCGTAACTTTCGATCTGCTCCAGTCTCCAGATGGCCAAGCAAGTTGGCCCGCAGTGCGAAGTCGCCGAACACAAAGATCTGTCCGGGGAGAAAAGTCTCACCCTGGACTGCATCGCTATCAATGATAGACGGAGCCATCAGGCCTAACGGCGACGACACAGAGGAACTCTCAATGAAAGCACCAATGTCGGTGTCAAAACTGGTGGATCTCGGGTAGGGGGTCCTGAACTATGCGTCTAGGCGGATGGTAACAGGAGGCAGGGGACACGAAGTTTTACCCAGGTTCGGGCCATCTTGATGGAGGTAAAACCCTACGTCCTGCTTGATTAATATTGATGATATGGGTAGTACAAGAGTAGATCTACCACGAGATCAGAGAGGCTAAACCCTAGAAGCTAGCCTATGGTATGATTGTGCGTTGTCCTACGGACTAAAACCCTCCGGTTTATATAGACACCGGAAAGGGCTAGGGTTACACAAGGTCGGTTACAAAGGAGGAGATATACATATCCGTATTGCCAAGCTTGCCTTCCACGCCAAGGAGAGTCCCATCCGGACACGGGACGAAGTCTTCAATCTTGTATCTTCATAGTCCAACAGTCCAGCCAAAGGATATAGTTCGGCTGTCCAGAGACCCCCTAATCCAGGACTCCCACACATACCTTGACAAGATTTTGAAGTAGTTCAAAATGGAACAGTCAAAGAAGGAGTTCTTGCCTGTGTTGCAAGGTGTAAAGTTGAGTAAGACTCAAAACCCGACCACGACAGAAAATAGAAAGAGCATGAAAGTAATTCCCTATGCCTCAGCCATAGGTTTTACTAAGTATGCTATGCTGTGTACTAGACCTATTGTGTACCTTGTCATGAGTTTGGCAAGGGGGTACAATGGTGATCCAGGAGTGGATCACTGGACAGTGGTCAAAGTTATCCTTAGTTACCTAAGAGGACTAAGGAAATGTTTCTCGGTTATAGAGGTGACAAAGAGTTCGTCGTAAAGGGTTACGTCAATGCAAGCTTTGACACTGATCCGGATGACTTTGAGTCTCAATCTGGATAAATATTGAACGTGGGAGGAATTAGCTAGAGTAGCTCCGTGCAGAATATTGTGGACACAGTAATTTGCAAAATACATACGTATCTGAATGTGGCAGATCCATTGACTAAACCTCTCTCACAAGCAAAACATTATCACACCTTAAGTACTCTTTGGGTATTAAATCACATAGCGATGTGAACTAGATTATTGACTCTAGTAAACCCTTTGGGTGTTGGTCACATGGCGATGTGAACTATGGTTGTTAATCACATAAAGATCTGAACAATTGGTGTTAATCACATGGTGATGTGAACTAGATTATTGACTCTAGTGCAAGTGGGAGACTGAAGGAAATATGCACTAGAGGCACTAATAAAGTTGTTATTTTATATTTCCTTATATCATGATAAATGTTTATTATTCATGCTAGAATTGTATTAACCGGAAACTTGATACATGTGTGGATACATAGACAAAACACTGTGTCCCTAATAAGCCTCTACTAGACTATCTCGTTAATCAAAGATGGTTAAGTTTCCTAACCATACACATGTGTTGTCATTTGATAAACGGGATCACATCATTAGGAGAATGATGTGATGGACAAGACCCATCCGTTAGCTTAGCATATTGATCGTTCAGTTTTATTGCTATTGCTTTCTTCATGTCAAATACATATTCCTTCTACTATGAGATTATGCAACTCCCGGATACCGAAGGAATGCCTTATGTGCTATCAAATGTCACAACGTAACTGGGTGATTATAAAGATGCTCTACAGGTATCTCCAAAGGTGTTTATTGGGTTAGCATAGATCGAGATTAGGATTTGTCACTCTGAGTATCGGAGAGGTGTCTCTGGGCCCTCTCGGTAATGCACATCATAATAAGCCTTGCAAGCAATGTGACTAATGAGTTAGTTACGGGATGATGCATTATGGAACGAGTAAAGAGACTTGCCGGTAATGAGATTGAACTAGGTATGGAGATACCGACGATTGAATCTCGGGCAAGTAACATACCGATGATAAAAGGAATAACGTATGTTGTCATTACGGTACGACCGATAAATATCTTCGTAGAATATGTGGGAACCAATATGAGCATCCAGGTTCCGCTATTGTTTATTGCCCGGAGAGGTTTCTCGGTCATGTCTACATAGTTCTCGAACCCGTAGGGTCCGCACGCTTAACGTTCAATGACGATTTGTATTATGAGTTATACGTTTTGGTGACCGAAGATTGTTCGGAGTTCCGGATGATATCACGGACATGACGAGGAGTCTTCAAATGGTCGAGAGGTAAAGATTTATATATTTGACGATAGTATTCGAACACCAGAAGTGTTTCATAATGTATCGGATACGTATCGGAGTACCGGGGGGTCACCGGAACCCCCCGGGGGAAGATATGGGCCACATGGGCCATAGGAGGGACGCAGGCCAGCCCACAAGGGGTAGCGCCCCCCACCCCCTCCAAGGGAGGAGTCAGAATTGGACTAGGGGAGGGGGCGGCACCCCCCTTTCCTTCTCCTTCTCCCTCTCCTTCCCCTTTCCCCCTCCGATAAAAGGAAGGGGGGCGAATTAGACTAGGAGCCCAAGTGGGACTCCTCCCACTTGGGGCGCTCCTAGGCCGGCCTCCTCCCCTCTCCTTCCTTTATATACGGGGGCGGGGGGCGCCTCTAACACACATCAATTGTTCAAGCCGTGTGCGGCAGCCCCTCCATCGTTTACTCCTCCAGTCATATTGTAGGAGTGCTTAGACGAAGACCTACGCGGATCACTTCACCATCACCGTCACCAAGCCATCGTGCTGACGAAACTCTCCCTCGGCACTTTGCTGGATCAAGAGTTCGAGGGACGTCATCGAGCTGAACGTGTACAGAACTCGAAGGTCCCGTACGTTCGTTGCTTGATCGGTTGAATCGAGAAAATGTTCGACTACATCAACCGCGTTAAACTAACGCTTCCGCTTTCGATCCACGAGGTTACGTGGACACACTCTCTCCTTTTTGTTGCTATGCATCTCTTAAATAGATCTTGCGTGATCGTAGGAATTTTTTTTAATTGGATGCAACGTTCTCCAACAATAATAATATGGAGATAGAAAAGAGTACCAAATCAGTTGTTTATTTCCGTTTATTGTGGAGTTGATTCACTCCTCTCAACCTCTTGAGTCACTCGAGTTGAAACCCAGGGTGTAGACCCTTCCATTGCCGACAACGTTGAAAAATATCTTTTCATCCTCTATTGCTGCGACATGAAATGAATTGACACCAAAATGCTTTAGTTTCAAATGAATTAACATTAACACATAGATATACAGGATATAACATACTCATTGACTGGATACTTGGTTCAAATTTCTACTACAATTAGAATTAGGGGAATTGGAAAATACTCACTCCGTTTAAAAAAACTGGTCCCTTAAATGGATGTATCTAGCATCAAGTTAGTGCTAGATACATCCATTTGAAAGCTAGGTTTGGGACAAGTTTTTTCGAATGGAGAAGTAGTTGGTTCAGGTTTCAATCAATTAAACAAAGAAACAAAAGACACTAAACATCGTTTGGTCTCATAGAATTACCCAGCCGAGAGCGGACAGTGGCCGGAGTCCTACAAGTAGTAGCCGGGGAGTCGGACAGTGAATAGATTCGGGCAGTGGCCGGAGTAGACTGGTGGCGTTGCACGGATAGACTGCTAGAAGGAGCAGGGGACAGCCTCACCGGCCGGCTGGGGAACTTGGGGGACCGGCCGCCTGGGTGGGGGCGGAGACGAACGGCAGGGATCGGAGAGTGGCAGGAGCGTGGGGGGCGGGTGCAGTCGCCGGCGGCTGGCGTCGTGGCGCACTTTTTTCCGCCCGACTCGCGTGCATGAATGCGAACTTGCTTTTTTTTTTTTTTTTTTTTTTTTTGCTGATAGGTCTTCTGTCGCTCTCGCTGGCTCCTCCCTCGCGTGGCTGAAGCTGGACGCCTTGCGGACTGGGCCTTGGCTATGTTGTGGGTTAGGCCCCGGGCCCATATGAAAAACATGGCATACCTAATAGCTAAAAAAAGCCACGCCCCGGGCCTGGGCCCTGGGAGCCTGGGGTGTAGATCCGCCCCTGTGTGTGATGCATAGTTGGCCACTAGCATTGATCCGATCCATGGCACAGATCAAAAGAGCACAACCTTTTGGAGGAAAATTCACATATGGTTCCATGAACACAAGCATTTCGTGCCCTATTCCGATGCGGTCATCGACAACTATGAATGGAAGTCCCTCAACCAACTATGGTGCACCATCCAAGAGGCAATGCCCAAGTATTGCGGGCACTTGACGCATCTTATCGCACGGTGGCCTAGCGGTGCACAAATCACCGAGCAAATAAGTTGATCATTAGTCGAATATCTTGGCGAAGAAGGAGGTGGCATGCGTGAAGCGCTTGGGCATCAAGGGGGAGAGGTTCAAATTATTGATGGAGGTGATGGATAAGAAGCTCAAGTTCGAAGAGAGGAGGACCATGATCGAAGATAGGAAGACCGCGCTCGAGGAAGAGAAGTTGAAGATCGCCGCCAATGCAGAGGACGCTAAGACCTTGAATGTGGACTCTCAAGATGCTGACACAAGAATCGCCATGCAATCTGTCCGTTACCAGATGTTGCAACGGCAGAAAGATCAGTTAGCGGTGGCGGATAATGAGGACGCGGCGGAGGAATACGTTGACGCGGATGTGGAGGTAGAGGCTGCCTACGCGGAGGCGGTGACACCTCCTTGATCGGGGAGCAGACGGCTCGGATTGCCAGTCCGACAAGGCAGAAATGCACGGATTGTCAGACTGATATTCTTTTGGATTCAGCCATGTAAAAACTAAGCATATTTGCCTCTTTTTGGTTGTGATCGGGCATGCTATCCGATGCTGGTGTGATCCACCGTGTTGTGTGGATTTGACTATATTTGAATTCGAATTTACTGACGGGCATATACATGATAGCGTTGGATGGTGGCCTTCCGCATCTGTGTCCGCGAACGGATGCGGAAGGAAATTTATAGGTCACCACTGGAGATGCACTAAGGTTTGCAACTTTCATTATCTTATCGTTTTCTCATCTATTAATGAAACCGCATCATCCTCCACTAACAAGGAAAGCTAGCAGCGCCTCTTTTTTATATTATTATTATTCACTTTTCATAATTGTCTCACCTTTGAGGGGAAAAAGTCCGTTTGATGTTGTTGATTTCTTTCCGAACAAGATAAGGACTTCGAAAGAACGGAAATTACTGTATCACAAATTAGTGGTTGTCTATATGTTCACCATAGTTCAGAATAATAAATCTAGAGCAGTTTTAGCATGCTTCCTCTTTTTACATGAGAGGTAAGAGTATGTAGTAGATCTGAATCGTTGATAACATTAATTAGTGGTCGGATTAACTCTGATCTTCTTACCTCATATGTAAAAAAAAGGATAAGAGGGAGTATGTTAAAATTTGCCTAAATCTAAGTTGCAGAAAATCACTGTTCTTTTTGTTAGCCAATAAGCATTTCGTGTCCAACTTAAGTGTATTTGAGTATGAACAAAGATGTCAATTAATTCAACATACAACTCTGAATTCTTTCTGACCTGGTTGTTCAATCATACTATCAAACTTACAAGTACTTGTGTGCAAAGCACAAACCTGTTTCTTGAAATTGACAGCACTGTGCTATGACAACATGTTTCTTGATTTTGTTCAGAAGTTCTGCATGCACCTGCTGCTATGTTGAGGCTTTTCAAATGCATGTTGCAATCAAGTACCTGTCGTATAGTTTGAGCTTCAGATTACAGGTTGACCTTCAGACCTTCCACGACGGATTCACCTTCCACTCATGTAACTTTTTGTACGTCAACGTGGTTGCTGGCTTCTGTGAAATGTAAATGTCATCCAGCCTGCCTTGTCAACGCCCGGCCTAATGAAATTCTCTTGCGTGCCGTTTCGGTTTCCAGTTTTTGCTCCACGAGTATTACGTTTTTGAAATTATTGGTGAGAATGATTTCAGAAACTTTGCAGTGGTGATTTTCTCGAAATCTTCTAAAACTATGTGGTCATGTCTACTTTATGGGCATGAGACGAGAGATGACATACTTTGTTGATATGAGACGAGAGATGACATAATAATATATTAGTGTGGGTATTATTGTCGATGTCAAAGATAAAACACTTACGTGCTAGTGTTAGGTTCGTGGATAGCTCACGGAAGAGGCTACTAGGTAGCTATCTAGGGACAACAAAAGTAGTTGCTGCGAGCAAAGATTTTTATCCCATCATCAATCATTTGGTAAGTTCAGCTAGTACCATTTTGTTATCATGAATACACGTCTACTCACATTACTTATCCATCCTTGTGTCATGCAAATGTACTCTCACCTAGCTCCATTTTTTTTTTGTCTTCTTCTCATAGATCGGCTATGCAACCCATGAGCAAAGATTTTTATGGACGACAAATCATCTCCCGAGTTAACATGAATCATAAAGTTTTCTAGGGTGCATACGTAGTACTATACAAAGTACTTGTAGCTAGCTCCCTACACCTGTCGTGTGCCTCCGTGTCATCTACGTAGCCTTCTACTCCAGCTAGCTACTCTAGTTGAAGAGAAATTTAGCTACTCACCTGATGATCTATGTTATCCCTTGACGTACTTTCACCTACCACTCTAGCTCCTAAGTAGTAGGCGATTAGGCCGCCTCTCGTTGATTTTCACCGCGCGTGCCGTGCTGGCGTGCTAGGCTGCTGGCCATGAGCTGATCAGACGGCCGACACGTGCCGAGGCCCAAGGCCTTCCAGTTCCTCCCCCACACGCGACAGCTAGCCAGTTGTCTACCTCTAGCCGCCGATCTGTCGTTGCTTTGCTTTCCATTCTCACGAGATCACGTCACGCCACTGACTCTCTGTGCGCCTTTCGGTTGCTCGTTTCCCATGCACGTCGCCGTCGCAGCGGACAACGGGACAAGACAAGGCTCCCCAACCGCACCCACCGCCGCGGCCGCGGCTCGCCACATCACACCGCAACACAACACACACGCCGCCTCTCTGCGTGTGTGGGAGAGAGAGACAATTAATGTACGAGCTAGCAATATACAATGGGGGATGAGATGATGGAAGTGTGCTGGCCGACGTGCCGTGGATTAGCGGTGTACGACTAATTGTGCAAAGTATTGACGCGAAACACTGCATGTGGCAGTTGTTTATCTCCGCTGATGGCACGCGTGCTCGGAATTAGCTACGGCTTAATCCCACCCAGATTGCAGATCGGTCCTGCGTACTCGGCCTCCGATCCACGTGCGACAGATCTATGTGCATGCTAATGACAATGTACTTCCGTGTGGTTTCTGGTCGATGTTGCACTGAACGGATAGCCAACACACCTGGCGACGATGGATGGGAGCAACAAGTTGAAGCCGGCCGCAGCAATTCATGTCCCAGGACACACACACGCACCGCACGCAACATACTCCTACTCCCTCCGTCCGAAAATACTTGTCATCAAAATGAATAAAAGGGGACGTACCTAGATGTATTTTAGTTCTAGATACACCCCTTTTTGTCCATTTTGATGACAAGTTTTCGGACGGAGGGAGTATTATTTTATTGACACACAATCTTCTCTGTACATTTAGTTAGCATGACTACATATAGTAATATGATCCAAATATTAATATACAAATTTTTTTGTTTATAGAATTCTAATGTGTGTCATAAAAATATTTGAACAAATTTAAACCAACTTATGTTATCTTTTATTATTATACATTAACACATATTCCACAGGACCCATAAAATTAATTTAAAAATATTAGGAAAAAAAGAGAACTAAACCTCAAACCTTTACAGAATAAGTTGTGCCACTTATATGCATTACATATGTTGTGAGAAGCACCTACGACGCATCCACATTAGGGCAAATTATGCTCTCATATATGAAAATTGCTTCTCCATCTCGCCGAGCCTTTTATCAAGTCACTATATCCAGTTTTGATTTTCATGTTACACTGCTTGGGCAACTGTAACCTTTTCATCCTACCCTTATGAAGATACTCATGTGAGCTCTAATAGTTGACAGTAAGTTAGGGAGGAGTGTGAAGTAACGGGTAACACGACCTCAAGTAAAACCTTTTTATAGTGTTTTAAGAGCTTATCATATTTGTGATAATATATTGTGTAATTTTTTTATACGATCTTCACATATGGTCCGTCGATGCGTATGCCTCGCAGGAGAGATTATTCTGAATCAACCGTAAACTATTTTTCAAATTCATAAGCTCATGTTTGGACCGATACAAAAAACTTTTGTACCAAACATACATACCTTTTATGCATATAATTTATTTATTGACACACAATCTTAATTACTATGTTCTCTATTTTTAGTTATATTACATATGTAATATCAAAATTATTAATATATAGTATTTTTGTATAGAATTCTAATGTCTATCATAAAAAATAAAACAAGTTTTTCTAGGATTTAGTTTTTTTAATTAACACATAAAAATTGATGAGAAAATATGAGGAAAGTTATAGAAACAAAATCGCAAAATTCCATAGACTAATTTATGACACTTGTATGCCTTAGTCTGTATATATCGTGCCAGGCGCCCATGTATGTGTGTGTTTTGGGCATGTTTTAATATCCTTGCAAATCTTTGTAGAAGTTTTTACAATCTAACAAATATCTTGATAAAGGCTCTTAGTGTATTATTAAGTACTCCCTCCATTCCTAAATATAAGTCTTTTTAGAGATTCCACAATATGGACTACCACTAGTAGAAAACAGGGCTTTGGTTTGGGCCTGGCCAGCCCATTAGTCCTGGTTCAGCCACGAACCCGGACCCATGGGGGCATGGGTCCCGGTTCGTGAGCCCAGGGGGGCGGCCGGGGCCTCGTGGGCATTGGTCCCGGTTCGTCTGGACCCATTTGTCCCGGTTCCTGGCATGAACCGGGACCAATGGGCCTCGCTCCTGGCCCACATACATTGGTCCCGGTTCATGGCTCGAACCGGGACAGAAGGGGAAGCTTTAGACCCGGTTCCAGCCACGAACCGGGACAAATGAGTTGCCTATATATACCCCATCGCCGCAGCAGAGCACTCCAAAGTGCTCTGTTTTTTCTGCCCGGCGAGGGGAGGGTATTTGGGTGCTCTAGCTCACCTCCTTTGCACATGAGGTGTTCGATGAAATGTCCGAGCCACACTAGTTAAGCTTTCTCCTCTCGAAGCTCGACCTCCAAGCTCCATTTTCCCCGAGATTTGCATAGGTTTAGCGGTCTATCACGTCCCGTCCCCGTCTTCACCGCCGTCGATCGCTCGCGCCGATCTCGTCACCGGCATCACCGTGGTGAGCCTCTTGTTCTTATCTTCTTTCTGAAAGAAAAGAATTCTTACTTTAGATAGATACTTGTCTAATTTTCTTACTTTTATTATTGCTTGTTATTATATAGTGCGATGGTTTTGGTATCCGCCCCCGTCGGCCCTCGTCCTATCTATGATTCAGATGTGGTATATATTCTCTTTTTATAACTGTTTGGTTCATTTATTGTTTATGACAATTATGCCGACCGATGTGACATAGATTTTATTTATGTAGGAGGTAGTTGAACCGGAAATTCCAACCGACCCTATTGCCGAGAGGTTAAATTTAGTTGAAGAAGAAAACAACTAATTGAAGGAAAAAATAAAAAAAATTGAGGAGGAGAAGATGATATTGGAGTTGCATGTTGCGGATGTCGTCGATGATCACAAGATCAAGATGGATGCAATGCGGTTGAATATTAGAAAGATTAGAAAATATGTCATTCGTACCGAGGCTTGGTATCATTATGCTGTTGGATCAATTGTTACCTTCGTTGTGATTATGATCGCATTTATTGTTGCGTTGAAAGGTTTTACATAGTTTCAATGTATGTTTTAACTAGATGCTCTGGAGAGCTATATGTTGTTCAATGAGAACTATGTATGTACTTTGTTTTTAATGTGATGATGAACTTCTATTAATTTGGTCACTTATATATCCATGTGAATCTGTAATGGTTTTTGACACACACAATTATATATAATGCACGCAATGCATCCAGTTTTTTCCGTAACCCTCTCAACTTTTTAGCACATGCTATATGGGTGAAATGATGATACCATGCCAACTTTTAACCTTTTCAGAGTTCATCTGTAGTGCTTTTCAATTTCAGGGTCATTTAGCTCAAAAAAATCAGTAAATGCATGAAAAATAACAAATAAAGTTAGAAAGGGTTGAAAATTAATGATGTGGCTTTGAATGGTGCATTTTGAACACACAAAAAGTCTGGAGTTCAAATAAGTTCAAAAAATGAAATCCCTTTGTAACAGATGAGTTTTCGTCCGAAACCCTGATACTTCGAAAGAGATTGTCCATTTTGTACACGAAGTGCATCCATTTTTTCCCGTAACCCTCTCAACTTTTTAGCACATGCTATGTGGGTGAAATGATGATACCATGCCAACTTTCAACCTTCTCAGAGTTCATTTGTAGTGCTTTTCAATTTTAGGGTCATTTAGCTCAAAAAAAATCGGTAAATGCATGAAAAATAACAAATAAAGTCACAAAGGGTTGAAAAATGATGATGTGGCTTTGGATGGTGCATTTTGAACACACAAAAAGTCTGGAGTTCAAATAAGTTCAAAAAATGAAATCCCTTTGTCGTAACCCTCTCAACTAATAGCAAAAATAATGAACTTAAAATAATCAATTAAAATATTATGTTATGATCAACTAAAACAAAACTATAATATTCTTCAATAGCAAAAACAATCACCTAAAAAGTTTTTATAAAACTCTAATAGCAAAAGGAATCAACTAAAAAGCTTTTATAAACCTCTAGTATTTTTTAAACTAAAATTATATAAAATTTATGCAACTAAAAGCATGAAAGAATTATCAAAACATGAAAAGAAGAAAGAATTATCATAAAGAATTTTTTTATAGAAATTTTAGTAGCAAAAAGAATTTTCATAAAGAATTTTTTTGATAGAAACTAAAATAACAAAATCCGTTTTTGAATATAATGATAAAACAGAGTAATATTAAATAGCAGGACAAAGAATCACTCAAAATACATTTTTATAGTGAAGTTATTCACAAACTAGTGATTCACACAAATTTCAAAGAATTCAAATTTAAACTATTCAAATTTGGAAACTAATGGCACTAACAAAATATTTATAATTATTCTGACCTAAAAGCAAAAAAGAATAAAAAATAAAGCAAAAATCAAAAGAACATAAATAATTCAAAAACAAAAAAAATACGGGAAAAAAATAAAAAATGCCACCTACTGGGCCACACGGCCTGCATATGACTAGAAACCCATCTCTACATGGGCCAGGATGCAGGCCCGCAGGCCCAATAGGCCCAACATGGCAGTGACAAGGGTAGGTAAGTACTGCCTGCATATTAGACAGGAGCTCAGCACGTGAGCCACAACACAGCTTATAAACAGGTGCTGAGCTCTCTCAACTAGCGAGGGGGGACTAAACTCCCACCACACCACCGTTGTGCCACCCTTTCGTCCCGATTGGTGGGACGAACCGGTATGAATACCCCCGTGGTCCCCGTTGGTGGGACGAACCGGTACGAATACCCCCCTTTGGTCCCGGTTGAAACAAGACCTTTGGTCCTGGTTGGTGGCACGAATCGGGACCAAAGGGGGGTATTGGTCCCGGTTGGTGCTATGAACCGGGACCAAAGGTGTGACTATATAAGCCAACACTTAAAAAAATTGCCCAATTGCTCCCATTCTCCCCCGACGCCGCCAGGCCGCTCCTCGTCGCCGACGCCGCGCCCTGCCCCAACGCCGTCCGACGCCGCCCGCCGCCCGTCCTCCGCCCCGACGCCGTCGGGCGCCACCCAACTTCGCCGACGCCGCGCCCTACCCCGACGCCGTCCGCCGCCGCCCGTCCTCCGCCTCGACGCCGCCCAACTTTGCCACTGCCGACGCCCTCGACGCCAACTGCCCCGACGCCAGCGCCACTCCCCGCGCCCCTGCGCGCGCCTGCCCCGACGCCGCCCGCCGTGCCCCGCCACCCCCTGTGAGCACCTGCCTCGCGCCCCTGCCCTGCCTCGCTCCCGCACCCCTGCCCTGCCTCGTGCACCTGCGCCCCTGCCCTGCCCCCCGCCGCCGCCATGCTCCTCTGCCCGGCCGGCCCCTAAATTTCCTTTTTTTTTGATATATATATATATATATGCTATTTGTTTAGATGTTTTTAGATGTTCTTATATGCTGTTTCAGATGTTTTTAGTTGTTCATAAAAAATTAGATGTAGGTATGTATGTGTGAGGGGTCATATATGTATTTTTTTTAGATTTATTTTTTAGATGTTCTTATATGTTGTTTTTAGATGTTTTTTTGTATGTATGCATGTATGTATGAGGGATCGTATATGTATTTTTTAGATGTATTTTTGTATGTATGTATGTATGTATGAGGGATCATAGATGTATTTTTCAGAATTTTCTATCATGCATAGACCGATTTTAGACCATGGGAGCACCCCCCTATCGTTGCAACAGTGCTAAGTGATATTAAGAAGGAAGAAGAAGAAAAGGAAGGAGAGGAAAAAGGAAAAAAAGAAGAGGAAGAAGGAGAAGAAGAGGAGAGGAAGAAGAGGAGAAATAAATAAGAAGAGAAAAAAGAAAAAAAAGAGGAGAAGAAGAAGAAGTTCCTTTCTTCTCATCCTCTTTTTTTTCTTTTTTTCTTCGATCTTCCCCTCTATTCCTTTCTTCCTCTCCTCTTTTTTTCTTCTTCATCTTCTTTTTTTTTTTTCGGGTATGTCGTTGTCGATATACCCCCTCCCCGATAACTTCAACATGAGGGGGTCGATATACCCCCTCCCCGATAACTTCGACATGAGGGGGGGAGGGGGTCGACGAGGGTTCGAGGGGGCGAGGGTTGGGAACTAGCTATGGTAGAGGGTTGAGGGTCGCCGAGGGTTCGAGGGTCGTCGAGGGGCCGAGGGGTCGAGAGGTTGCCTAGCTAGTGTCAAAGTATTGAAGAAATCCATGGCTTTTGCATATGAACCCTTGAAGCATTGCCAAGGCCACCCAAATTTACCAAGTTAAAAGAGCGTTGTCGTTGAGTCCACCCCGAACCCTTGAAGTGTTGCCAAGGCCACCCCAAACCCTAGAGAAGCATCGAGGCCACTAATATGATTCCTTGTTGTGATTAGGTAGCTAGGTCTACGTTTGCCACTAATATATCCACCTGCTGTCATGTTTGTATAATAATTGCCATGTTGTAATATTTGTAGAAACAATGGAGCACGGACGAGACGAGGCAGCAGAATAGGTGTTGGGGGACATAATCTTAGCCGGAGGTGATGTCATGTCGTATCTTAACGACAATGATGGTCTGGAAGGACAGGGTGAAGAAGCAGGCTACGGTGATCGAACAATGGAGGAGGAAAGACATGATTATGATGGCTCCGGTGACCGAATGCCGGTGCAAGAGGGAGACCGTGATGACGGCTCCGGTGACCGAATAGAGTCAAAGTCAAGCCAGGTATATATATATATATAAAGCCTGTGCTGACTAGCTAATTGACGCATTCATTGTTTTGGTATGTACACATATTAACTCTCATCTTTCTTCTTTTTTCTAGCCCTCTGGATCAAGCACAACTTCGGTAAAGAAACGAGGCCCGAAGAAAAAGTTGCGCCGGGATGAAAGGTTCACGATCAAAGCAATCGCGCGCGATGGCCAACCGATTGAACCCATCCGGACAAAGGAAGCATTTGCTGCTCGGTGCGGGGTTCTTGTTAGGGACAAGATCCCGATCAGCATCCACCAATGGTTGAAGCCTAAGAGGGAAGACCCTGAGGTCTCTTATGTCAACGATATGTAGAAAGATGATCTTTGGACCGCGCTGAAGGCAAATTTCACCCTACCGCCAGAGGAGGATCCAGAGAAGCCAGTTAAAGAGCAATTGATCAAGTCTCATGCTCTTAAGAAGATGGCAAAACTATTCAGGAGGTGGAAGAATGAGCTGAAAACAACGTTTGTCGACAAAGAAGAGACACCAGAATTCACCGGCCGGTATGAGAAGATCAGAGATCAATGGGATGCATTTGTGGCCCACAAGACATCGGAGAAGAGTAAGCAGATGTCAGCGAGAAACAAGATAAATGCTGCGAAGAAGGAGCATCACCATCGGACGGGGTCAGATGGCTACCTCGAAGCCCGGCCATTGTGGGCCAAGGCTGAGAATGACCTGCTTGATAAAGGGGTCGAACCAGAGACATTGAACTGGCCAGACCGTTGCCGGACTTGGTTCTTCGGGGTTGGCGGAAGCTTGGACCCTGTAACAGGGAAGTGCGTTTGGACGAAAGAGCAAATGCGAATACCCGTCACGAAGCTTAAGTACTATATCGCCGCAGTGCAGGACGGGACGTTCGTTCCAGACAGAGAGAATGATAAGCTCACAATGACCCTCGGGAATCCTGAGCACACTGGACGGACACGAGGCACGCCAGGCTCCGTTCTGTGGAAGGCTGAATTTCCGGACGCAGGCGGTTACAAATGCCAGGAGAGGAGAAGAAAGTGGAGCAGACCCAACTACAAGCGCTGCACGCAAGGGTACAAGCAATAGAGGAACGAGAAGCAGTTCGCAGCAAGCGACCTGCCGAAGCTACCCCCGAAACTACCCCGCCATCTCAGCGGAGAAGCAGCGTGGCTTCCACCGAGCTGCTTTAGCTGGAGCCTGTCTTCACGGCTCCTGCTAGCTACCCCGTGGATGCTATCACGGAGTCTCAACATTTCCACCTTATGACGCAATGGCAGAACTTCAAAGTCAAGGCAGCTGTCGGCTCTGTTCGACCTCCTGAACCCGATGCAACTTTTCACTGTCGTCCAATTCCAGAAGGATATGCTAGGGTGACGGTGGACGAAATAACGGAGGGATTTGAGGACCTCGAGCTTGACCACCCTACCAGTGAAGGGGAGACTCGGCTGGGTTCTGCTCTGAAGACTCCATGCCTATGGCGGAAGGAGCTCATCAACCTTCCAAACTGGACACCTCCGCCTCCTCATCCTCCGACAAGTCAGGGCACTCCGCCTCCTCCTCCTCCTCCTCCTCCTCTGGCGAGTCAGGGCACTCCGCCTCCTCCTCCGGCGAGTGGTCAGGGCACTCTGGCTCCTTCTCCTGCGCGTGGCGGCACTCCGCCTCCTTCTCCGCCTGCGCTGGCGCACCCGAGCAGCCAGCCTCCTCCTTCTCCGCCTCGTCAGCAAGGGCGGAAGAGACCCGCCGCCACTCCGGCTGCTTCGGCGCGTCGTACTCGTTCTCCTCCGCCTCGTAAGCAAGCAAAGAAGACATCCGCAGCCGCTCCGCCTGTTCCGGCATCTAGAAGTACAGTCAGAGGCGGGAGGCAATTCAGATTCGGTCCATCTCTAAGGCCTCTAGAGAAGTTACCATACGAGAGGTCCGTGGAGGAAACCAAGGAGATCGTGGAAGCCGAAGTGAGGGACTTCTTTGAAGCGGTGAAAGCAAAGAAACATCCACCTCCGGAGGAGAAGGTAGATCCGGTGAAAGCAAAGTGCACACTCGATGCCCTGAAGAAACCACCACCGTCTCCGCCGAAAACCAACTATGAGCACATTATTGGAAAGTCATTTATCAGTGATCGAAGGTTAGCAGAACGACGAGCTAGGAAAAAAATTGCCCAGCTCGGCGAACAAGCGAACCAATCGTGCCCCCCGCTCAAGGTGTCTAGCGATATCGTCGCTAATGATCCGAGGATGCTGCCCGGTTATACCAATCTTGGAGATTACCTGCCCGATGATGCAAATTTTGATATAATGGAGGTGGACAAACACAAATACCAGTACGGGAAGCCTCTCGTCAGAGATGGAACTACTCTGACAACGATGATGCGAAGATTCCATGATTGGTACATGAAAACATGCAGCGAGTCTGGGGGGAAGAATACTTTGACGCTGAGAGTTAAAGAGGAGCACAACCTCATTGGAATTAAACTGTTGTCTATTCCATTTGAGGAGTTCTTCCGGTGGTTCAATCAAAAGGCCCTTGATAAATTAACGGTCACTTGCTACTGTCTGTAAGTACTACTTCTGTCATTAAGTCTCTCTATATATAGCTCAGCTCTTTCATTGCATGTATATATAATTATCCTCACTATATTATGCAGATTGAAGATCGTCGAATGCAGAAAAGCAAAAATCTATGATATTGGGTTCATTAACACAAATCTCATAGATGAATATATGGTTAAATTTGATGCCAAGGAAACCGAGGCCAACTTGCTCAAATCATTGGTAATAAATCAAAACAAAGATAAAATACTCTTTCCTTACAACTTGAAGTGAGTGTTACTGTCTTGTGCATATTCCGTTTCCCTTATTACCCGAGGTTATAGTAATGTAATTGATGAGTTATGCATGCGTGCGCAGCTTCCACTATATTCTCCTGGAGATTAAGCTTGAGTAGGGACTAGTAACCGTCTTAGACTCGAGACGAAAATCTCCCGAGATCTATGCGGACATGACTAAAATGCTCGATAAGTAAGTTCAATCGATCATTATCGCACCATATCGGCAACTTTTTGTTCATTTCCTGATATCAAGTAACTGTTTTCTTTGTCTCGCGGGGTTTGTAAAGTATTCACCGCACAATCTCCGGGACTGCCGAGGGAGCTGCGATGGACATACCCAAAAGTAAGTATTATTAGCTAGCTGGTTCCGCGCATCTCGATTCCGTTGATTCTAGCTACTTTCATCAATGCCATTTATAGTGCTTCATTATCAGTTTGATTAACCTCTATTTCTCGTAAAGTGCTTGTGGCAGGAACAAGGAATGATTACTGTGGATACTACGTTTGCGAGTTCATCTACAACGTGACTTACAAAAAAACCTGGGGCTACTCTAAAAGACAATTTGATGTGCGTAAGCAATAATATTCACAAGTTCATTATATTACCATCATTTGTGTTAAGTTTCATTCATATATATGTATTGACCCCCTTCTTCAAATTAGATGTGGCATATGCGGGATGAACTCCTACCACAAGATCGCATCGAAGCAATTCAAGAGGAATTGACGGGATTTTTTCTTGACCACGTCATCAATAAAGACGGTGAATACCATCTGGAAGCTGAGTTCATATATAATTAGGGGATTATATTGTAAGAGATCTTAATATTATATATATGTAGCCTGTAGCGCCGGATTGATATACGAAAACTTGTTGTTCGACCAATCTCTCGGAGAAGGAGAGGTCGATATCACTTCTCTCTGTATGAATATGTTCATGACGAACTTATGTACTTAATGGTTTCCTTCATTTGCTTACTAGCTAGCGTGTCGAGGGCCTCTCTATACGTATAGTACGTAGCATCGACCAAGCACGGAGATAAGAGATGACTCTTCTCTCTATTAATTAATTAGCTACCTAACACAATATGTGAAACCCCTAAAATTAACCATACAAAACCCCCCAAAACCCCCAACCCCCCCCCCCTTTAAAAAAACAAAACCCTAGCCCTGAAATACTGACGCGTGGTAGCTTATTGGTCCCGGTTGGTGTCACCAACCGGGACAAAAGGCCCCCCTGTCAGGGCAAGCCGCAGCGGCCACGTGGAGCCCCATCTGTCCCGGTTGGTGTAATAACCGGGACTAAAGGTGTAGGTCTTTAGTACCGATCCTTTAGTCCCGGTTCCTCAACCGGGACAAATGGGCCTTACGAACCGGGACAAATGGCCTTTTTTCTACTAGTACATGCGAAGCAAAAATAAGTGAATCTACACTCTAAAACATGTCTATATACATCCATATATAGTCCATATTGAAATCTCTAGAAAGACTTATATTTAGGAACAGAGGGAGTATAACAAATTGAAAAAGCTCAGACCATGAAGATGTTTACGATGATTTTGTCATTAAATCATTGACTTATTTGTTTTATATATTTGTCTTCAAATGAAAAGGGTCGCCCTCCCTATATATTTTCCCAAGGCAATTTAGGATTTGTGCAAGATTACTTCATGGGCAAGTGCAACTCTTTCGTTTACTCTTATCCACATATTATCCTGAGATCTAGTAGTTTTTTAGCGTAATCCAAGATCTGGTAGTTGGCAGTATGTTAGGGACGAGAGTGAAGTAATCATTGAAACGAGTTGCGCCCATATATTACCGTAGAGCTTCAAAAGCATCTCTTATTCTCGTTGCACTATCCATTTAGAGACACGTCCTTAGGGAAGCATTGTCAAGTATCTCTCTTAAATTGGAGTTCATATCGTGTCAGAATAAAATGAGTTACTATTTCTATGTCAATTTAAGAATAGTTATTCTCGGTCAACAATAAATAACAGTATTAAGTTGAGATATTTTCAGCCCTTTATATTTGACAAAAATCCACATTACAACCCTTAACTTCCCATTCAATTTAGAATTCAACCCTCCACTTCAAAATCGATTGTTCCATACCCTTAACTTTCCAATCGGTTCAGGAATCAATCCCCAGCTTGATTTTGACTGGTTTTGATTGTGTTTACTGCCGACTAGGCAACCCATGTCAGCTTTTGACTATCGAATCAGCTTGGTGGAGGACGCATTGGCAGCACTTCTTGTGGAGGACGCACGGTGACGAGAAAAGAAGGGCTGTTCCTATGGGCTTCCCCTCCATGGGTCGGTTTCTCGGGTTGTAGCGTTTCTATGGATGTATGGAGTCAATTTGGGGGTCTCTAGATGGTCCATGGACCTGGTTGTAATATGTGTTACCTCTAGTGTTCTCTGTACTGCCAATATTAATGAATAGATTGAAAATTTCTCTCACAAAAGAAATAAAATTGGGGGTCTCTGGGTGCGGGGGAGCAGCAGCATGCAGCAGGCAGTGACACCGGGCATCTTGTGTCGCCATTCTCCGCTTCGTGTGCCACCTACCAATAATTTGTATCGCCATTGTTCAAATCCGATAATTTGTATCACCTTTGTTCAAAATAGAAGACATTTTGAATATTTCAGTATGGGCTACATACATATTAAAATGGATGAACGAACACATAAAACGCGGCTATATACATCTAACTCAAAAAAATAAAAATAGAAAATCTTATGATTCAGAACGAAGGGAATGATTTATCCTATCAACTTAAAAATAGTTATTTCTTAGTCGTCTAAAAGAAAGACAAAACCGCAAAACAAAATAACAATAGAACCAAAATCCTTTCAGGTGTTGCTATAGTGCTTTTTGTGAACAATAACCTGGACCTGACGACAACAATACGTGTTCTCAACTAGCACAACTTGCCATGGATAACCACTTTTAATAAACCTGCAAGATGTTTTAGTCTCGTGTGGTTTCACATATGAACTCATCTTTGACGAACAACTTGACGCGTACTTTGACTAATACCATTTCTTGGATAAACAAAACTAGCAGGGGCTTGACTTGCTTCACCAAAGCAAGTTGTACACGCACACGCACGTCCACACTCCCACCCCGAGTCAAACATTTGGCGTTTTGGCGCCAAATCCAGGCGCACGCGGCCTGGTTAAGTTAGGCAGCCACCTTCTCCCCCGCGCGCCTCGTCTGCAGCTCCAGCTGCTTCCTCCAAGCTCTCCCGCTCCCCATAAAACCACGGCATTGTAGCAGACGTAGCTATCAGATGCTCGCCGGTGCACTGTGCACGTCCACCTCATCCTCGCGGCCACCACCCACGTCCTGTCGGCCCCAATGGCCAAGTTGCTCGCCATCCCAATCATCGTCATCCTCCATGTCGCCCTCATCGTGCCGATCGCTGTCCCCGCCGCCGCCGCCGCCATGCCACAGGCACCAGGAGCAGCAGCGCCAGTACTGGCCGACGACCGGTCCGCGCTCCTCGATTTCCTCTCCGGCGTCTCGGCCGACCCCGGCGTCGCCCTCGCCGACTGGGGCCGCTCGCCGCGGTTCTGCAACTGGACTGGCGTCGCGTGTGACCACAGGCGGCGCGTCACCCAGCTGGTTCTCAGCGGCCGCGGGATCCGCGGCGTGCTCTCGCCGGCGCTGGGGCGGCTGTCCTTCATCTCGGTTCTTGATTTGTCCAGCAACGCGTTCGCGGGTGGGATCCCGGAGGAGATTGCCGCGCTGTCGAGGCTGACGCAGCTGAGCCTGACGAACAACCTGCTCGAGGGCGCGATCCCCGCCGGCATCGGGCTCCTCCGGGAGCTCTACTACCTCGACCTCAGCGGCAACCGGCTCTCCGGCGGCATCCCGGACACGCTCTTCTGTAACTGCTCTGCGCTGCAGTACATGGACCTCGCCAACAACTCCCTTGCCGGGGACATCCCGTACTCCGGCGAATGCCGCCTCCCCAGCCTCCGTTACCTCCTCCTCTGGTCCAATGAACTCTCTGGCCCGATCCCGACGGCGCTGTCCAACTCCGCCATTCTCGAGTGGGTCGACTTCGAGTCCAACTACCTGGCCGGCGAGCTGCCACCGCAGGTGTTCGACAGGTTGCCGCGGCTCCAGTACCTCTACCTCTCCTACAACAACCTCTCCAGCCACGACGGGAACACCAACCTCGACCCTTTCTTCCACTCCCTCAGCAACTGCACTCGCCTCCAGGAGCTCGAGCTCGCCGGGAACGGCCTCGGGGGCAGGTTGCCGTCGTTCATCGGCGAGCTCTCGCGCAGCTTCCGGCAGATCCACCTCGAGGACAACGCCATCTCGGGATCCATCCCGCCCAACATCTCCGGCCTCGTCAACCTCACGTACCTCAACCTCTCCAATAACCTCATCAACGGCTCCATCCCGCCGGACTTATCGCGCATGCGGCGGCTCGAGCAGCTGTACCTCTCCAACAACCTCCTCTCCGGCGAGATCCCCCAGTCCATCGGTGAGCTCCCGCACCTCGGCCTCCTCGACCTCTCCGGCAACCGCCTCGCCGGCGCCATCCCAGACACGTTCTCCAACCTCACGCAGCTCAGGAGGCTGATGCTGCACCACAACCGACTTGCCGGTGCCATTCCGCCGAGCCTCGGCGACTGCGACAACCTCGAAATCCTCGACCTCTCCTACAATGGCCTCCAGGGCGAGATCCCAGCGCACGTCGCCGCCATGAGCAACCTCAAGCTGTACCTGAACCTCTCCAACAACCACCTGGAGGGCTCTCTCCCTCTCGGGCTCAGCAAGATGGACATGATCCTCGCGCTCGACCTGTCGTCCAACGAGCTCGCCGGCACGATCCCGTCGCAGCTCGGCGGCTGCGTCGCGCTCGAGTACCTCAACGTCTCCGGCAACGCGCTGCGGGGCGCGCTCCCGGAGGCCATCGCGGCGCTGCCGTTCCTGGAGGCCATCGACGTGTCGCGGAACGAGCTCTCGGGTGCCCTGCCAGAGACCCTGCAGGTGTCCACGTCGCTCCAGGAAGCGGACTTCTCGTACAACAACTTCTCCGGCGTGGTGCCCCACGCCGGCGTGCTAGCGAATCTGTCCGCGGCGGCGTTCCGAGGCAACCCCGGCCTCTGCGTTGCCGGGCATATCCCCGGCATTGCGACGTGCGGCGCGAGACGTGCCGATCACCGGCGAGCGGTGGTCCCCGCCGCGTTCGGCATCGTCGCGGCCGTGTGCATGATGCTCTTCGCGGCCGGGTGCCGGTCGATGGCGACGGCGAGATCAAGGCGGCGCTCGACGTGGCGCGTGGACATCGAGCAGCAGGCGGCGGAGAGGGAGCACCCGAGGATATCCTACAGGGAGCTCTCCGATGCCACGGGTGGCTTCGCAGAGTCTCGCCTGATCGGCGCCGGGCGGTTCGGGCGAGTCTACGAGGGGACGCTCCGCGGCGGCGCGCGCGTGGCCGTGAAGGTGCTCGCGGACCCGAAGGGCGGCGGCGAGGTGTCCGTCAGCTTCAAGCGCGAGTGCGAGGCGCTCCGGCGGACGCGGCACAAGAACCTCATCCGGGTGATCACCACCTGCAGCACGGCCAGCTTCAATGCGCTGGTGCTGCCGCTGATGCCGCACGGCAGCCTCGAGGCGCACCTCTACCCGCACGACGACGACGGCGGCGGCGGCAGCAGCAGCAGACTAGGTTTCGGGCAGCTGGTGAGCATCGCGAGCGACGTGGCCGAGGGGATGGCCTACCTGCACCACTACGCGCCGGTGAGGGTCGTGCACTGCGACCTCAAGCCGAGCAACGTCCTCCTCGACGACGGGATGCGCGCCGTGATCTCCGACTTCGGCATCGCGCGGCTCGTCGCCGGCGCCGAGGCAAGCAGCAGCTCGAGCGACGACTCCGCCGCTCCGTGCAACTCCATCGCCACCGGACTGTTGCAGGGTTCAGTTGGCTACATCGCACCTGGTACGTGACACACACACACAGAGCAATGCTAGACTTACGTAAAGCTAGCATGCATGCTCGATGTGACATTAATTACATTTCACTAATCATGTGATTAACGGCTAATTATTTGGTTCAGAGTACGGATTAGGAGGCCACCCGTCGGCGCGGGGCGACGTGTACAGCTTCGGCGTGCTGATCCTGGAGCTACTCACCGGGAAGCGGCCGACGGACGTGATCTTCGACGAGGGGCTAACGCTGCACGACTGGGTCAGGCGGCACTACCCGCACGACGTCGCCGGCGCCGTCGCCCACGCGCCGTGGCGGCGGGACGGCACGGTGGCCGATATGGCGGTCGTGGAGTTGATGGAGCTCGGGCTGGCGTGCACGCAGCACTCGCCGGCGCTGCGGCCCACCATGGCGGACGTCTGCCACGAGATCACCATGATCAAGGACGGACTGGCCAAGCACGCCGGCGCCGACGACGGTGACCGGTCGTTCTCCACGATCAAGGACTCGCTCTTCTCCAACTCAAGTTAATCAACACCCAGAAACCAATTGAGATGACAAGAATTAGAGCATCTCCAACAGGTGTTGTAGATCCTAAAACCCTCCTCCAAATGTACACGCAATATTTTTTACATCTTCATCTTCAGATGTAAAATACAACACCCCTTGAAGATGTAAAATGGCCGGTCGCACATCAACCGTTTTCATTTTTGTCCCGCCAGCCTTCGCCGCCGGCGATTTTTGGCTGGTAACATTGCCGCCACCGCCCGTCCGTCCATCCCTGACCCCGCTGCGACCCCGCCGGCCATCCCCGCCGCATCGCCGTTGCCGACCGCCGATTTGAGTCCATTCCATTGCACTTCCGCTGCAGTGTCGCTTGCCCTCCGCACCACGCCACCGTTGCTCCGCTGCTGGTTCCACTGCTGCTTGTCTGCCGCCCACCTCAAAATCGATCGAATTGGCCACTTGTCCGCCGTCAAATCGCCGTCGCGCTGCCGCATGATATGAGCTCCCCCCGCTGCCGCCGGATTCGAGACGCACACCCGCCGCCACGCCCCCGTCGCTTTCCCGCTGCCAAACTTGACTTTCTCGCGCCGCACGGCCATCGCTCCGCCGCCTCGCCGTGACTAATCCGTCGCTCGATTCACAGTCACGCCGCCAACCATTCGAGCTCCCGCCGTTGCATTCGACTTTCCAGCTCTTGTCGCTTGGCCGCCGGCGCACCTGTTGCCGCTGCTCCGTCCGCCAGCACTCCTCTCGGCTCTTGGCGCTCGGTCGCTGGCGCTCATACCGACTAGTTTTATATTATTAAATACATCATCTATTGAAGTTGGACTTTTACATCATCCATATACATCATTTGTTGGAGTTTCCTCTTTTTTGGAGAGTAAAATGCATTTTTTGGTATTTAAAATTTACATCTCCTGATTTTACATCTCCAAATTTGCATTGAAGATGCTCTTAGAGCATCTCCAACATGCGCTCTATCTTAGCCGCGCGCTGAAAAAAATCGCTTTATTGCACGCAGGGGAGGGGGGCGAAATGGGCGCTCCAGCAGCCGCGCAATAATCGCGCGCGCGGTAAACTTGGTTCAGCGTGCGGAGGAAAACGGCATCGCACGCGGTGTATTTGCAACGCCAACTCCCGTGCGCTGGATAGCGACAATTCACGCGCGAGCAACCAACTGCCGCCCTGACCTCTCCGGTTGCCCCGCGTCGCCGCTGGCGAAATTCCACCGATGGAAGGCCATGCCCACACCCCCCGACCCCTCCCTATTGTGACCCCTTCGCCATAGCCGCCTCCACCGCCGCAAACCCTAGCGCGGGGTTGAGCTTCGGCTTCGCCGCCGGCGCCCCTCCTCCTCTAAGCACAAGTTTCACGCGCGACCTTTTCATGGCGCCACAGACGACCTCGAAGGGTGGCATCCGCCGCCGCCCGCCGTGAAGCCACGGGCCTCCGTCTCCAAGCGACTGAGTGCGGCGGCGGCGACGGCGGCCCGGAAGAAGAACAAAGCGTACGGCTCTTATAGGCGGCCGATGAAGAAATTTGTAGCGCATCTGGCCGCGCCTACGCCGGCCAAAGCGCTGCAGAGCTCGCAATTTTTTGCGCCGGCGGCCGATGCGCACAAGGTGTTTGATGAAATGCCCACAGGGAATGATTTTGTCCCATTTTTTGTTGTTGTTTTTAGATAAATGTTTACATGTGGATAGCTTAATTTGGTTTTTCTTTTATCATACTTTGTAGTTTCAATGATGACACATATATGTCAACTATGGGTGTTGGCTCGAACAATTCTCATTGGTCTCAAACCAATGATGTGCATGAAGATGATCATGAGTATGAAGTGGATGAGGATGGTGAGGGTATCATCGATGCACCGAAAGGAAGAGTGGGAAACTACACCATTGACGAAGACGTCCTGCTATGTAATACATGGTTGCATGTGTCTATGGATGCCAACGTTGGAGGGGACCAAAATAGAGATACATATTGGGTCTGGATGAAGGAGTTCCTTGATAGAAACAACAAGAGTGGAATTGAGCGCACCGATAGATCTTTTCGCTCCCGGTGATCGGCAATCAACAAAGATTGTCAAAGGTGGGCGGCGGCAATGAAGTCGGGTTGCCTGATAAACTCAAGTGGCACTTATGATAGAGATAGGGTAAGTGCCATTTCTTTATGTTCCATGTTCATGCTTCATCTTTGGTGTTTCAAGTGATAACTTGTTATTTTGTTTGTAGCTCACTATTGCACAAAACTTATTTCGAGAAGAAGATCAAGAAAGGCAAGGTCAAGAAAGGGAGAGCATTTGTCTTGCCCCATTGCTTCGAAGTGTTGACGGATGAAGAGAAATGGAAGAACCGTGATGTCCTAGAGGAGAGCAAGAAAATCAAGGCAACTATTGATTTGGATGATGATGAGGAGGAGAGGAGGCATCAAGTGATGATGGCAAGAGGAGCCCTACACCAAACTCGGTTGGCTACTCCAAGCCAAAAAGACCAAATGAAGATAAGAAAGAAGCAAAAGAAAAGAAGAAGAAGAAGAAGAAGAAGAAGAAGAAGAAGAAGAAGAAGAAGAAGAAGAAGAGAGGAGATGATGAGTTAAAGAATTCTATGGAAGCTATTTTGAAGGCAAGAAAGGAAGCAAACGAGGAGAGGAGGATGGCAAGGAGCCAAGAGTCGCTGGCCGAGGAGAGGAGGTTGGCAGAGGAGAGGAGGGTGGCGGCCGAGGAGAGGAAGGTGGCATTGGAGGAGAAGAAATTGGCCATGGAGGAGCGAGCTAGATTATTGAAATGGGAAAAGTACTTGTTCTTCATGGGCATATCTACCTTCGATGATAGGCAAAAGGAGTTCATCAATCTTTCCCGTGATAAAGTCTTGGTCCAAAAAAGATTGATGGCCATGGGAGGCATGGGAGACATGGGAGCTACCATGGGAGGCTTCGGAGGCATGGGAGCTGTCGGGAGGCTTGGGAACAAGCATGTGAGGCATGGGTGCCAGAGGCTTCGGAGGCATGGGTGGCTTCGAAGCTACCACGGGAGGCATGGGAGCACCTACAGGAGGCATGTGTGGCTTCGAAGCTACCATGGGAGCCATGAGAGGCATGGGTTTTGGGTCTCTCATGGGAGGCATGAGAGCACCTCCGTGTGACATGGGTGGGCGCGTGGCTTCCGGTGTGCCTCACATGCCTTCACATGATGCCGTTGGAGATAGTGCGAACACCGTCCGAGTTCTAGTTCACAATGAGGCGCTTGAAAATGAATAGGAGGAGGAAGATAATGTGGCATGATTGTTGATGTTCATTTGTTTGTGTGAACTTTTGTTTATCATGAACTTAGTTGGGTGATTTTAAACTATGCCATGCAATTGAACTATGTTATGTTGCTCCAACTCATTATTTTGCATATTTGTTTTATCTTTGAAAGATCATTGTATTATCAAATTGATATGTGTTGTTTCGTATCTGCCAAGCGCGCGCTGGTCGTGCGCGCTGTATTTACCGCGTCCGATGAAGCCCTACAGTGGCGCGCTAAAATTTACAGCGTCTGAAAAAGCAACCAACCCCACGCACGCGAAATCGCTCTTTCAACACTATAATAAAATTAGCGCGGCGTCTGTTGGAGATGCTCTTAGCATTAACAGACGCGCCACGTACGTGTGTTGACGTCAAGAATGCATTGCCGCTCCGCTCCTTCGATCATTCCAGTGTCAGTGTCTGTTCCTCGTGGCGCATTAGGGATCTCTCATCTCTGTGGAGGCTGCAAGTACAACAATATTAGTTTATCCAAGGTTGGGGATCGCCTACTACTACTAACGAGTAGTGCTAATTCTTTGAGTTGTTTAGTAATTCTCCAATGGACATGACACTCGATGGTGATTAATCCATCCAATATCCATGCAGCAAGCAAAGCATGCATGTCGGACTCCATTAGTTAGCCGGCCATGCACGCCTGATCATCATCGCCAGTATTGCAAGACAAAAGGATCTTGAGTTAGGTCATTATTCAGGTGCCCTCACGACCAAGTTGACATAAGCAAACGAGTTGATTAACATTCATACAAAGCAGGCACTGTTCGCTGCATCTATCTGATGATCTGTAGCACGTAGTTTAATGTTGTTGTGGATTCGGTAAGAACTTCCATACACACTCTCTGTCAGATTATTTAGGCTTTTCCATCGGCACGCTTGCTAGCTTTAATTAGTCGGATTCAGGGTATGCAGCAGAAAGCGATCGACGCACTGCTTCTGCTCAGGGAAGATGGATTGTTACCTCAAACATACTAATACTTACAAATGTTTTGGGGTTTTGACTTTTGACCCGAGTATATAAAAGCAAAAGGGCTTCAGGATATTTAGTATAAGATGTACAGACAAACAATCAATCTGAAGATGTCAAAGTGACAAGGTATGATCGATCTTTGCGCGTGTGCGCATGTGCATGTTCAGACTTAGTTTGTGACCCAAACACCATTAACTTAGCTGACGAAAGAACAAAGCTTGAGCCTGATTAATGAAAGGTTAGTAGTATCTGACACGACATTGGAATATTGACCATGCAATCACCACGCATTGTACTTTTTGGGCTCGTTGCAGGCTGAGCAGCAACAAGCAAAGGTTGATATGATTGTAATTAACGCGTATTAAGTGCTTCTTCTAATTGTCCATGTTGCATCCGCGTATACCAGACTGCGCATATCTGATGCATTTATTTGTCTCAGCTTCTTTTTGTCCAAAGACGCTGATATCCACCATACGTGTGGCATAATAGGCATTCATTTAAATATCGTGTATGGCATGAGCAGAGGGCAGCCCATACGGACTGTGTGTGGGCGAACAGTAGAATTGCCTACGTGTGTGGGCGTAGCTATTTTGTGCCACACGCCCAATAAATACTACTTATCCTCACTCCGCGCGTGTGGCACTAAGCAAATATGCTCACACGTCCTGACGCAGCTACATTAGGTACCTGTGGGATGACGATTTAGTTGCCATCCGGGATGACAGATGTAGTTATCCGAGATGGCAAATATGGTTGTAGAAGCATGGCAACTCTCTCTGTTTTGGTTAACTGTAGTTGTCATGTCTAATTTATGGTAGTTGTCGCGTGTAATCAAACCATAGTTGTCGTGTGTGATTAACTACTTGCCACATATGGTTAAACAATTGTTGCCATGTCTGTTTACCTAGTTGTCACGTGTGGTTAATCATGATTGCCATGTATGTTTATCTGATTGCCACGTACGTGCAATTGGAGTTGCTGTCTAGCAAACGAATCATAGTTGCCATGTGTGTTTACCTAGTTGCCATGTACACGCAACTGCAGTTGTCATCCAACAACGTACGACTGCTGTGTGGGCGAAAAGCAGTTCGCCCACATGCGCGTGTACTAGGTGGTGGTTGTGTGGGCAGAAACTAGTTCGCCCACACAGCGCAGCTGGCAACCGCGTGTTGTTGGGTGTGTGGGCGACCTCTCCAACGCCCACACACCGGCCTTGTCCTACGTGGCACGCAAAAACTGCCTCGGTGTGTCAAGATTCATGCAAACTTAACTCGACCACTAGTAGAAAATGGGTCAAATGTAAAGCACATTAGTGCCGGTTTGATTTTGAGCCGGCACTAATGTGTGCATTAGTGCCGGTTCCAACGGTTAGCCGGCCGCTCTCATTAGTACCAGTTCGTGGCGAACCTTTAGCACCGGTTCGTGCCACAAACCGGTACTAAAGTGAGTGGTGGCAGGATGTTGTCAGTCTGGGGCCCCTCCTCTCTGTTCTTTTCCTCTTCCACTCAAGCTCATCACACATTTTGCCCAAAATTTGTCAAGATTTGAAGGTCCCCATCCATTCAAATGATCACAAAGGTTAGCAATTTTATCCTTTCATCTCTCATTGCTAGATTAGCTCTTGCAATGCTTTATATAGTGATTGATTTGTGAGTTTAGTAATTTGGGAGGAATTATATATATGTGCTAGTATTTGATTTATATGCAATCTGAGGTCAAAAATAACACTTAGTTTGTATATGTAGGTGTGGTTTACTTAGTGCCTTCTAAATCTCCGTCATAACACCGTCGATCGCCCGCAACGTCCCGTCGCCGGCACCACCTTGTTGTGAGCCTCTTGTTCATGAATGTTTTATATAAAAAATTGATGTTTGTGTGATTTGGATATATAGTTACTCGTATAATTATCTTACCCATACGTTGTTTATTATACATAGTGCCATGATTTTGATATCCGTCCCCGTCGGCCCTCGTCCGGGTTATGATTCAGATGTGGTATATTCTCTTTTAAAACTATTTGTTGCATTTTGTGTTTATGACAAATTATGCCCATGAAGTTGACATAGATATTTGTATGTAGGAGGTAGTTAAACCGGAAATTCCAACCGACCCTATTGTCGAGAGGTTAAATTTAGTTGAAAGAGAAAACGAGAATTTGAAGGAAAAATTGAAAAGAATTGAGGGGTGAAGATGGAATTGGAGTTGCATGTTGCCGATGTCGTTGATGATCACAAGATTAAGATGGAGAAAATGCGCTTGAAGATTAGAAAGATTAAAAAATATGCCATTCATAATGAGGCTTGGTATCATTATGGTGTTGGATCAACTGTTACCTTAGTTGCGATCTTGATCGCATTTGTTGTTGCATTTAAATTCTTTAGCTAGAGAGTTATTTGTTTGTTGCATTTAAGTGTTGTATGAACTTTATGTATGAACTTGTATTAATTTGGTCTTTTTCGGTGTTGTGTAATGAAGTTCAGCCGACAATGGATGTACGATGACCGATGCTCTCCCGAGTTCATTAATGGCGTGCAAACTTTTCTGCTTGCGGCTGAGGCAAACAAGCGGGAGGATGGTTTTATGCCTTGTCCATGTGCTGGCTGTAAGAATGATCTAAATTACTCTAAGTCAAGAACCATTCACGTCCACCTGTTTAAGTCCGGTTTCGTGCCCCACTATAATGTTTGGACCAAGCACGGAGAAAGAGGGGTTATGATGGAAGACAATGAAGAAGAAGAGGACGACGACAGCTATCCTGGCCATGGGTTCCCTGAATACGATGATACAACAATGAGGGAAGAAGCTGAGCCGGTAATGTGGGAAGAAGCTGAGCCGGCAATGCGGGAAGAAGCTGAAGAAGAGGCATTAGATGAGCCCGTTGATGATCTAGGTCGGACCATTGCCGATGCAAAGAGAAACTACGCAAGTGATTTGGAGAAGAAGAAGTTGCAGCGCATGTTAGAGGATCACAAAAAATTGTTGTACCCGAATTGCGTAGGTGACAAGAAAAAGCTGGGCACCACATTGGAATTGCTGTAATGGAAGGCAGAGAATGGTGTATCTGACAAGGGATTTGGAAAGTTGCTGGTAATGATAAAGAATATGCTTCCAAAGGACAACGAATTGCCCGAGAGTACGTACGAAGCAAAGAAGGTTGTCTGCCCTCTAGGGTTAGAGGTGCAGAAGATACATGCATGCCCTAATGATTGCATCCTCTACCGCGGTGAGTACGAGGATTTGAACGCTTGCCCGGTATGCGGTGCATTGCGCTATAAGATCACTCGCGATGACCCTGGTGATGTCGAGGGCGAGCGGCCCAGGAAGAAGATTCCTGCCAAGGTGATGTGGTATGCTCCTATAATACCACGGTTGAAACGTTTGTTCCAAAACAAAGAGCATGCCAAGGCGATGCGATGGCACAAAGAAGACCGTAAGAAAGATGGAAAGTTGAGAGTACCCGCTGATGGGTCGCAGTGAAGAAAAATCGAGAGAAAGTACGGGAAGGAGTTTGCAGATGACGCAAGGAACGTATGGTTTGGTCTAAGCGCAGATGGCATTAATCCTTTTGGGGAGCAGAGCAGCAACCATAGCACCTGGCCTGTGACTCTATGTTTGTATAACCTTCTTCCTTGGTTGTGCATGAAGCGGAAGTTCATTATGATGCCAGTGCTCATCCAAGGCCCTAAGCAACACGGCAATGATATTGATGTGTACCTAAGGCCATTAGTTGAAGAACTCTTACAGCTGTGGAATGGAATAGGTGTATGTGCGTGGGATGAGCACATGGGGGAAGAATTTGACCTAAAGGCGTTGCTGTTCATGACCATCAATGATTGGCCTGCTCTCAGTAACTTTTCAGGACAGACAAACAAGGGATACCGCGCATGCACGCACTGTTTGGACGATACAAACAGTATATATTTGGCTAATTGTAAGAAGAACGTGTACCTGGGACATCATCGATTTCTTCCGAGCAAGCATGCCGTAAGAAAGAAAGGCAAACATTTCAAAGGTGAGGCGGATCACCGGATGAAGCCTCACCACCGTACTGGTGCTGATGTACATGATATGGTCAAGGATTTGAAGGTAGTCTTTAGAAAGGGTCCTGGCGGACAACCTGTTCCGAATGACGCTAACGGACGCGCACCCATGTGGAAGAAGAAATCTATATTTTGGGACCTGCCCTATTGGAAAGACCTAGAGGTCCGCTCCGCAATCGACGTGATGCACGTGACGAAGAATCTTTGTGTGACCCTGCTTGGCTTCTTGGGCGTGTATGGAAAGACAAAAGATACACGTGAGGCACGGGAGGACCAGCAACGTATGCACGGAAAAGACGACATACATCAGGGTCATGCCAGCTACGCTCTTATCAAAGAAGAGAAGGAAATCTTTTTTGAATGCCTGCTCACTATTAAGGTACAGTCTGGCTTCTCGTCGAATATAAAAGGAATAATAAACATGGCAGAGAAAAAGTTTCAGAACTTAAAGTCTCATGACTGCCACGTGATTATGACGCAACTGCTTCCGGTTCCATTGAGGGGGCTTCTGCCGGAAAACGTTCGATTAGCCATTGTGAATCTATGTGCATTCCTCAATGCAATCTCTTAGAAGGTAATCGATCCAGAAATCATACCAAGGTTAGAGAATGATTTGGTGCAATGTCTTGTCAGTTTCGAGTTAGTGTTCCCACCATCCTTCTTCAACATCATGACGCACGTCCTAGTTCACCTATGCGAAGAGATTAACGTTTTGAGTCCTGTATTTCTACACAATATGTTCCCCTTTGAGAGGTTCATGGGAGTTTTAAAGAAATATGTTCATAACCGTGCTAGGACAGAAAGAAGCTCTCCAAGGGCCATGAAAATGAGGAGGTCATTGAGTTTTGTATTGACTTTATTCCTGACCTTAAGCCGATTGGTGTTCCTGAATCGCAACATAAGGGAAGACTAGATGGAAAAGGCACGCTAGGAGGGGATCAAATAATATGTTCTCTCACTGAAGCACACTACATAGTTCTACAGAATTCCGCCTTGGTGGCTCCGTATATGGACGAACACAAGAATTTTATATGCTCCAAACACCCGGAGCGGTCTGATGACTGGATTACACGTGAACAAACCAGGAGTTTCGCCGGCTGGTTGCAGACACGTACCATGCATGACGCCTCTATTGAAGATGACTTGTACTCACTGTCTCTACCATCTTTGAATATAATGACTTTCAAAGGGTACGAGATAAATGGTAATACATTTTACATGATCGCCCAAGATAAGAAGAGCACCAACCAAAACAGTGGTGTCCGCTTTGATGCAGCAACCAAGACGGGAAAGGAAACATATTATGGTTATATACATGACATATGGGAACTTGACTATGGACGTGGTTTGAAGGTCCCTTTGTTTCGGTCCAAATGGGTCAATATGACACAAGGCGGGGTAACGGAAGACCCGCGGTACGAAATGACAACAGTGGATCTCAACAATCTTGCGTATGTAGACGAACCATTCGTCCTAGCCAATGATGTGGCACATGTTTTCTATGTGAAGGACATGTCTACCAAGCCGAGAAAAAGAAAAGATAAGGAAGCGAAATGCATCATACAATGAGCTAAAGCGGCACATAGTTTTTTCTGGGAAGAGAAACATCATAGGAGTGGATGGCAAGACAGACATGTCAGGAGATTATGAAAATTTTGATGAAATTGCTCCATTCACAGTGAATATTGACCCGAGCATCCCGTTAAATGATGAAAATTTTCCATGGTTACGGCGCAAAAGGACACACGCGAATAAAAAGTTTCACACCCAAAGATCTGGGATGTGATCGGCTTCACTATCATCACTTTCTTCTGTGTTTCACACCCAAGAGGAAATCTCTGTAATAGTTAGGATAGTTATGTGTTTTGGCATTTGAAACGCGAAGAAATTTTATGCGCAAACAAATTCTTTCATGTATTTACTGATTTTTTCAGCTAAATTGAAAAACACTTCAAATGAACTCCGAAAAGGTTGAAAGTTGGCATGATATCATAATTTCACCCACATAGCATGTGCAAAAAAGTAGAGAGGGTTACGGCAAAAACTGAATGCTTTTCGTGTACAAAATAGACAATCTCTTTCGAACTATCAGGGTTTCGGACGAAAACTCATCTGTTACAAAGCCATTTCATTTTTTAAATAACCTAAGCATTACCAAATTGAATATAATGATAAAACACATTAATATTAAATATAAAAAAGAATCACTGAAAAATGTATTCACAAAGAAACTCTAAATACAACAAAAAACAACTAAAAATAAATAAAACAAAATTAATAATGCAGAAAAGAAAAAAAGAGAGAAAAATGCCCGCCTACTGGGCCACATCGGCCTGCATACGACTAGAAACCCAACCTGTTGTTGGGCCAGGATGCAGGCTCGCAAGCCCAATAGGCCCCACATGGCAGAGTAGCAGAGGTAGGCCCAGAAGGCCTGTATTTGAGAGGAGCTCAGTGCAGTGACCGCGCCGGGCTTATAATCTGGTCCTGGCGCTCCTCGACTAGCGAGGTGGGACTAAACATCTATGCCCCTCGCCTGCCAGCGCACCCCCAATTAGTACCGGTTGGAGCCACCACCCGGTACTAAAGGCCTGCCCTTCCCGCCGCTTGGCCTGGCCAAAACAGATCTTTAGTACCGGTTAGTGGCTCCAACCGGTACTAAAGGTCCATCCTATATAAGAAAACACTTCGAAATTTTGCAGTTTCATCTCCTACTTTCTCTCTGCTTCATCGCCACCGCCCCGTCCCGCGCCGTCGCCGCCGCTGTCGCGCCGTCCCCGTCGACTCCGCGCCGCCCCCGTCCTCGTCACGCCGCCCCCGTCGCGCGGTCCGCGTCGCCTGCCCTTCCCCGTCCCCGCACCGGCCCGTGTCCCCGTGCCCGCACCGGCCCGCATCGCCGTCGCCTCGACCTCGCCCGCGTTGTGAGCCTCTGTCCCCCCTCTCCTACCTCCAATCGAAGCCACCGCGCGCCGTCGGCGCCGTCGATCGCCTTGGCTCGCCGTCGCGGCCGTCCCTGCACGTCCCCGCACCATCGCCCTGCACACACACAACACATACACACACATACACACATACAAAATTTTTGATCTATTTTTAGTTTTTAGTTTTTCTGTTTTTAGTTTTTAGTTATTAGTTATTAGTTATATATATAGAAATGTTAGTTTTTAGTTTTCTGTATTAATGTTAGAAATGTTAGTTTTTAGTTATTAGTTATATATAGAAATGTTAGTTTTTAGTTATTAGTTTTCTGTATTAATGTTAGAAATGTTAGTTATATATAGAAATGTTAGTTTTTTCTGTATTAATGTTATAGAAATGTTAAAGAAAAAAAATTGTTATAGAAATGTTATAAATATTAGTTTTAGATATGGTCAATGTTTTTTTAGTTTATTATATTTTTATTTATAAAATTTAGAATTTGCATATATGAAATCACAATCCATCATTTAAAAATTGTTACTTTACTTTTGCGGCATATAGTATTTGTTGTCGACGATGCCCAGCCCGCATCCTCGCCATCGACCCGTTCGCGATGACGTCCTGCTTCACAGGACCCATGTCTGGGACTGGGCTCCGCCGGGCTGGCACTGGGAGGTGCTACCTTCAGGGGCGCGACGCTTGGTGAGGAACCTGGCCCCGGGTCCCGTCGTCGACCCTGATCTCCTTTGGTGCCGTTCGCGTGGGCCACTTTCAGTGCGGAGGGAGCCGGCCCCGCCGGAGGTGGTACGTCGCCGTGTCAGGCAGGAGGACGAGCATGTCCATCGCTACATGGCTGCTATGGACGTCAAGTTCTCTAATACCCGACAGGTTCTTTGGGGAGATCACCCAAGCTATGATCCAGTAATCGTTCCTTCACTTTGGTTGTCCACCGCCCGCGCCTCAGGAACCGCGAGTGTCGGTGTACAAAAACAGGGGTACACTTTTTGTACCCCTATAACTGTGCACGGGCAGTCTGAGCCACGGGCACCACCATACTTAGCAAGGCAAGGGAGGTGAGCCAAGGTAAGGCCGAAGCTCAGGAGAAGCAGAACGACGCCAAGACCAAGACCACAAAGAGCAAAGGGGACAAAGCGGACCCCCCCGGCAAGATCCTTGCCGGGAGGCGGTTTTAGCAAACCCGGCAAGACCCTTGCCATGGCAGCTCGCCCCACACCTACGGAGTGAGTCACCCTTGAGTCCATTGCCCCCATGGGGCAAGGATTCGGGAGACATCCCCGTGGTGGCATGCAGATCTTTGTGAAGGCATTCAAGATCAGACACACCCTTTAGAAGATGATGATCCTTGGCGGGATCCCAACCAAGGAGGACCACAAGGCCCCCGGCAATAGCCTTGCCGGGGATGACAGCAGGCGCCACGGCAAGACCCTTGCCGGGGCCCCGGCAAGGCCCTTGCCAAGAACACCCGTAGGGCCACCATCAGGCCCACGCCAGTCAAACCTCCACCGCGTTCGCATGCAGCTGCCGACCCAACCAGCTGGGCAGGCACCTACGTGGCAGCATGCGGATCTTCGTGAAGACCCACCACTGCGCCACCTCAGCTGCCTGCCTGCCTACATGGCACCGCGGGCGCCGCTGGCCAGGGCGCGTGTCGACACGAGAGGGAGCGGCGACGGATGAGACATGGCTCTCCCCCGTCCCCGATAAAGCAAGGACACCTGGGTAAGACGCATTAAATGCGCCTTGTCATGTAATGTGAAGGATAACCTCGCATCACTGTTCCTTTTCTACCTCCTGTGTGCCACTGTGGCCACCCCTTTTTTCCTATAAAAGGAGGCCCGAGGCGACCAGGAGAAGGATTCGGCTTTTTGGAGCTCCTCACGCCCCATAGCTAGCTCAAGAACACAGATATACAATCCACCAAAGCAGGAGTAGGGTTTTACGCATCCTCGCGGCCCGAACCTGGATAAACGAACCGTGTGCTATCTGTTTGATCCGCTCTTCTCACGACCCCGCGCCCCACAACCGTAGTAGGGATTCTTGTGATCCCATTGGTGTCGTTCCCACCGACATCTTTGGCGCGCCAGGTAGGGGGCGTAGTTGTGAGAATCGGCTCTAGCAGTTAGCCCGACACTCCTTCATCTTCGTGACCCTTGAAGAAGAAAGGAGGCCAGAAGATTGACACACGAGCGATCGCAAACAAAAGCTAAGTTGCACTGAACCCTTATTTATGCTACCCTTCTTATTTGAGGTTATTCCCCCCGGAGATATTCGCTTTGTATGAGAAACATGCACGCCAGGGGGCTCTACCACGATCAGCAACGCCCTTGCCCTGTTTCGAGTCCGCTCAACAGCTCAAGCGGCTGCGTCGAGAATGGCAGAGTAGCCTTCCGCGATTAGCAATGCCCCCGATTCTGACTCGAGTCAAACTCGACAGTTCGAGCGGCCGCGTTCAGAATGGAAAGGTGGCTCGTCCGTCAGCACGCATACCTGGCTGGCCATGGGGATCCGTCCCCAAAACGCCGCTAGGGGCTTCTACGCCGACAAGCCTTCTCGATCGACGTAGGGCACACATACAAAGAGGAATTGAACGGGGAAATAACATGCATGAAAATTAAGAGTACTTCGAAGTTATATTACATCACATCATAGCTGCGGTTCTAACTAAAGATAAAATTTGTCTTGGTCGGGAACCCGCAGCGGCGAAGAAGAAAGGGGTGCCTAATCCCGGCGCTGGCCTTCCACCCTCTTGATTTCATCGATGCAGTTGGTGATGGGCTTGATGTGCTCCTTGAGCGCCGTGAGGTCAGCACCATTCGGCAAGCTCTTCATCGCGGCCGCGAAGTCAAGATCGGGATTCCAGTACGCCATCTTGGTGAGGACCTTGGTCACGACCCTTCGGCAAAGTCGCCGGGCCTCCTCGGCCAGTGTGGCCGTCCTGTTGGAGTGAAGATAAGCCAAGGCTCCAAGGACGCCCTCGAAGAACAGGGTCAACTTGGTGTTGACGGTCCCGCTGTGCTCAGGGGCGTACCTCACGTGTGGCATCCCCATGGTGGCCAACTGCGAGGTGACCCTGCCGGCGGCCTCCTCCAGACGGCTGATCCATCCGTTCTCGCCCGCCACATAATCCTGGTGGGAGGCGGCCTCGTTCGCCCGCAGCTGTTTCTCCTCCTCCAGGCTCCTGGTCAAGGTCTCCTTCCGAGCCCTGCTCTCCGACAGCATCTTCTCGAGATCCTCCAGCTTCAGCTTGAGGTCTCTGACGGAGTTTTGCGCTTCGGAGAGCTCCCCAGCCCTGCTGATGACCGCTCCTTGCGCCTCCACCAAGGCGCTGTTGAGCGTGCTCTTCTCGTTGGACAGCTTGAGGGCCTGCTCCTTCAGCTCGTCCTGCGCCACCTCCAACTCCCTTACCTTGCCGGCATGGGCCAAAGCCTGGGCATCGAGTGCCTCCTTGTGCCTCTTCTCCAGCTCGTGAGTCCACCGCGTGACAAGGGCCTCGAGCTCCTCATCCTTGCCATGGAGCGCTGCGGCAAGCTTCGCCTCACGCGCGGTGAGGTCCTCTTCCTGGGAATCCAGTGCGGCTTGATGCTGGTTCCGGACAGCCTCGACCGCGGCAACCAAGTTCGCCGCCTGTTCCTGGGCCTTCTCGATGTCAGCCATCTTCATGGTGAACTCGACATTGCGCTTGGCCAATTCCTCCTGAAGGGCCCTCTGCTCCTCGCGAGTCTGGTGGAACCAGGTCTGCGTCTCAGCAACGCGCGCCTTGAAATCCACCTCCGCCTGGTCCACCGTTGCCATCCTGGACTTAACCTTGTCCAGACGGACACGGTAGAGCGCCTGGAGTTTTCGCAAGTTGGCCCCCATAGCGCGGAAAAGCTGCTCTTTCGGAGAACCTTCACCGCCAACGCCCGGCTCAGCGACAACCTCAAGCCCGGTGGCGGCAAGCACCTCGCCGTCAAAGACTTCCCCTTCGGCGGGCGCCCGGGAACTTGACGCCCCTGGGAGGTGGACGAAAAGATCGTCGCCCACCTTCAGATACCTACCGGGGCCTGAGGTTGAGGAGGAGGGAGGCTAATCATCAACCGCCTCTTCCTCGGCGGTGGCCTTGCCGGCTTCCCCGGCAGGCCCACCGTTGGCGCCCTCGGCAGAAGCCTCCCCGGTCTCCTTGGCGGCCCCCGCCGCGGTGTCCTCGGCAGCATCCTTGGCGGCCTCATCAGCGGCGACCTCGGCAGCGTCCTTGGCGGCCTCCTCAGCAATGTTCCCAGCAACGGTATCCACGTCCTCCATACCTGTTGAAGGAGGGTCTGGGTAGTAATGGGAGCATGGGAGCCAAGAAAAGAATAAGGGAAAAACAGAGACGAAGGACAGGCGACTCACCAGTGCCAGGCTGTGAAGCAGAAGTCCCCTCTCCGCCAGCATTTGGCGCCGTGGCAGAGCCACCAGTGCCCAAGTTCCCCTCTTCCTCCATGGGTGTGGGCTCCGTGCCTGATGCCCTTGCCGGGGACCCCCCGCGGCGGCGTAGTCGATGGGGGTGGTGTGTTAGGAGTAGCCCTCTGTGGCTCCTCCTACTACCGCTCCCCTCCTGCAAACCCGACAAGGTCAGCATCATAGCGTCGAGCGCCTACCACATGTCGAGTAAGAAGAAGGTGAAGAACTTACGCTGGGGGCTGTGCCGGGGGCTGCTGTCTGGGCTGCTCAACACCACCAGTGGCGTCCTTGAAGCCCCAGCTAAGGGCTGACTGCTCGCCGAAGCCTTCGCCCTCTTCGCCCTCTGGGCCAATGTCTCTGCATCCCTGCAAAAGCAAAAACGGATCAAGATGGGTTGCTTAATTCAGAGGAATGGAAATGACAGTAAGGAACAGAGTACTTACTCGTCATCCACCTCCTCCTCTTCCACCAGTTTCCTTTTCCTCTCCGGGCTGAGAGGCCCAAGATCAAAAGGGAGCTCCACAACATCATCCGAGTCGACGCCTGCCGGAGGAGGCGAAGGAGGCAGCGGGGTTTGTGCGCGCCCGGATGAGGAAGGGGCTATTGTCTTCTTCTTCTCAGCGGCCTTCGTCAGCCTCTTGGCTGCCGTGGCCCTCGTGTGGCGCCCAGACCCCTCCAGGGTCAATTGAGGCCGCGTAGCCTTGCCGGGCCGGACCGGCTCACCGGAGCCAGCCCGCCGCGGGACTCGCCCTCTTCCCCTGGTTGGCGTCGAGCCCGCCGCCACGTCCTCCTCCTCCCCCGACGACTGGTCAGCCGCGTCTTCGACGAGCGGAGATCCAGTGTCGGCGTTGCTGACCTCCCCGGAGGCCCGTGCCCACCGGGTGAGCTCCTCTTCCTCCGCCGCCGTTGCGGCCTTGTCCTCCACGCCCCCGGCGCTGCCGGCCTCCATGGCAAGCTGTGCCTCCCTCGCCCTAGTGGTGATGTAGTCCAGCTCTGCCTAGGTGGTGTCCATGATAAGCCACCGCTCGGCGTCGGCATTGACGTACACCTCAATTAGGGTGTCGAAGAATTGCTGCACATCCTCGTCCTTCGGCTCCTCCCAGCTCAGGACAGGGCCGTGCGCATTACAGTCCGGCATCATGGCGATGATCTCGGACCGACGCGAATTGTTGCACAACGGGACCACCCCCGCTGGCAGCTTGAAAAATGGCCCCTTGAGGGACTTGCCAACCTTTGCGGCAGCCCTCGCGGCCTTGCCGGTCCGCTCGATCTCGCCATCGCGACCCACATCAAGCTGGAAAAGCCGCTGGCAGAAGTGGGCATGCACCAGCACTGTGAAGTTGTGATCGAGGCCGGGGCGGAGTCGCATAATGAGTCAGCCGGGTTCGTAAAGAGCCAAGCTGGCCTCCCCTTGTTGTGCAACGGGGCGATCCGGTGGCGAATGAAGTCCGGCCCGATCATCTCAAGGGTGAGTCTGACCTGGGTGAGCCGGAGAATCCTGGTGGTGGCGACGGTGAGCCTCCCATCGGCGGCGTCGACATCGCTCCAGTCACTGCCACGGACCGGCGGCACTCGGCGGACCTTGCAGAATTCCGGCGGGTTTTCATCTTCAATCCAGCACCACCGGTCACGCCATTCCTCCCACCTCTCCTTCATGGCACCGTCCGGGTACGCCCCCTTGGATCTTGGGATCCAGGTGACGCAACCGGAGACGGCTCCTCCTGGCTGGATTCGAGGGAAGAAGTAATGGCGGAAGAGCGCCGTGTTGGGCTGCACCCCGGCAAAGCCTTCGCAAAGATGCGCAAAGAAAGCCATGCACGCCAGCGCATTCGGAGTAAAATCCAAGAGGCCAAAGCCGAAGGTGCGCATAACGTCGCAGAAGAAATCGGAGAAAGGAGGGCATAACCCGCAAGAAAAGTAATCAACGAAGAAGGGGTACCGATTTGAGGCAGGATCAGCGCAAGCAGCAGGAATGATGCGCGTCGCCGAGTGTCCCGAATCCTCTCCCCCCGTCTTCACTCCCCATAGGGGCTTGAAGGAGGCCCGGAGCTCTCGAACATCAACCGTTGAATGGAAGAAGAAGGCGGACTTCGTCCGATCCCCCGACAGCGCGCTCTCCGGCGGCTCCACCGCCCCGGCGCCCTTAGCCACCCCCTTGCCCTTGGCGAATTTGGGAGCCATGGCGACCAAGAAGTTCAGAGGGCTGAGGAAGGGGGATGGCAAAGCAGCGGCGGCGGGCGATAGCGAAAGCTTAGGAAGGAAGGAAGAGAGGGAACGGTGGCTCTGAGATTGGAAAAGGCACAAGGGAAGAGGAGAAAGTGAGCAGCGCGCCCACGGTTATTCCTTCTTATGGGGGAAAACGCGGGCCGCCTCCTTTCACATTAACTGTGATGTGATGCATGCCCGCGAGAAGCAACCCCACGCATGCCGCCCATGTCACACACGCCTCCCCACGCTGCGCCACGCGCGGGAAGCATGGGAAGCACAGCGCGCGAAGAGACTTACCGCGGTAAAAACCGCCCTGCTTGCCCGTGCACTGTTTTTGGGCCTAGCCCAACGACGCGATTGTGCTTACGTGTGGCCCAGGCCCGGGGGCCCCTATCGGTGTACAAAAAGAGGGGTACACTTTTTGTACCCCTATAACTGTGCACGGGCAGTCTGAGCCACGGGCACCACCACACTGAGCAAGGCAAGGGAGGTGAGCCAAGGTAAGGCCGAAGCTCAGGAGAAGCAGAACGACGCCAAGACCAAGACCACAAAGAGCAAAGGGGACGAAGCGGACCCCCCGGCAAGATCCTTGCCGGGAGGCGGTTTTAGCAAACCCGGCAAGACCCTTGCCGTGGCAGCTCGCCCCACACCTACGGAGTGAATCACCCTTGAGTCCATTACCCCCATGGGGCAAGGATTCGAGAGACATCCCCGTGGTGGCATGCAGATCTTTGTGAAGGAATTCAAGATCAGACACACCCTTTAGAAGATGATGATCCTTGGCGGGATCCCAGCCAAGGAGGACCACAAGGCCCCCGGCAAGAGCCTTGCCGGGGATGACAGCAGGCGCCACGGCAAGACCCTTGCCGGGGCCCCGGCAAGGCCCTTGCCAAGAACACCCGTAGGGCCACCATCAGGCCCACGCCAGTCAAACCTCCACCGCCGTTCGCATGCAGCTGCCGACCCAACCAGCTGGGCAGGCACCTGCGTGGCGGCATGCGGATCTTCGTGAAGACCCACCACTGCGCCACCTCAGCTGCCTGCCTGCCTACATGGCACCGCGGGCACCGCTCGCCAGGGAGCGTGTAGACATGAGAGGGAGTGGCGACGGACGAGATAGGGCTCTCCCCCGTCCCCGATAAAGCAAGGACACATGGGCAAGACGCATTAAATGTGCCTTGTCATGTAATGCGAAGGATAACCTCGCATCACTGTTCCTTTTCCACCTCCTGTGTGCCACTGTGGCCACCCCTTTTCCTATAAAAGGAGGCCCGAGGCGACCAGGAGAAGGATTCGGCTTTTTGGAGCTCCTCACGCCCCATAGCTAGCTCAAGAACACATATATACAATCCACCAAAGCAGGAGTAGGGTTTTACGCATCCTTGCGGCCCGAACCTGGATAAACGAACCGTGTGCTATCTGTTTGATCCGCTCTTCTCACGACCCCGCGCCCCGCAACCATAGTAGGGATTCTTGTGATCCCGTAGGTTCGTTCCCACCGACAGCGAGTGGCCTAGATTACTCTCTAGTGTTCGATCTTTATTAGCTAGCTAGATAGCTAGTGATGTATTCGATATATTATATTCGAGATGATTTGTTTGATATTATATATATTATTCGAGACGATGTATTCGAGATTATATGTATTATTCGAGACGATGTATTGATTAATTATTATCTGATCAAATTTCATTCTCATAAAGGCCCTGAAGCAGGCCCGGGGAATGATCTGTGTGGATACTACGTTTGCGAGAACATTCGCATGATGGCGTCCGAAAGGAGCAGATCTCAAAGACAGGACTGGGTACGTTTGTCAGAACACTATTCACAATTTTTACACCATTATCGATATCTAGTCACACAACTAATACACATGCATATTGATCTCCTTCTTAACAGTTCAGAGAGGTGCGGGAGAAGCTCCTACCAACGGAGCGCATACAAGCAATTCAAGAGGAAATAGCGGGATTTTTGCTCGACCAGGTCATAGATACGAACGGAGAATACTATTACCGGCTACCACCCCCATGAACCACTTCCAATTGTCATCGTGCTCCGAAGGCACCAATTAGGCTAATGCCACTGGATCCGAAGGCACCAATTAGGAGAAATTGTATATAGCTAGCTAATTGTATATATATACATGTGTGTATGTGTGAATTAATGGTGGTTGTGAGACATTCAATGATATATATATATATGGTTCTACTAGAAATTCTATTTATATATATGCATAACGTGTACAATATGCAGTATCATAAAATACCAGCAAACGAAAAAGAATTAAATGGAAAACACAAAATTAAATGAAAAAGTAATCATAAACCCCAAACCCCCAACCTTTTAATACCGGTTGGTGTCACCAAGTGGTACTAAAGGGCTCCCTGCCCCCGGAGCTGGCTCGTGCCACGTGGTTGCCCTTTAGCACCGGTTCATGCGGAACCGGTACTAAAGGGGGGACCTTTATTCCCCACACTTTAGTGCCGGTTACCGAACCTGCACTAAAGGGCCTTACGAACCGGTACTATAGCCCGGTTCTGCACTAGTGGACGGTGATCCAAGCATGTGGGCAAGTTGCAATGTTGCCACACGTGTGTGCATTAGTGTCTTTGTTCGTCCAAACGATGCTTGGGGCATCTCTAACTCGGACTTTCAAATAGCCAGTAAACGTCTGGACCTGTATTTACCTATGTCCACGTGCGCCCGTTTGTTTTCGAGCAATTCCGATGCAAACCAGGGGCTTTACGGGAGTCTGGACCTCCGCCACGTAGGAATTCAACACCCCTGACCCATCCAGAACAGAGGCGTAACCCGTGTATTTGGAGCGGTCCGCACTGTTTCCACGCCAAAACCCGTGCTTTCCCCACCCTCTCCGCTTCAATCATCACCATCCTTCAATCCAATTCCTGCGCTTTTCACCGTCCACCACCGCATGTACCCGTACAAAGACTCACCGGAGCCAGTGGAGGTGGAGGATCTAGAGAAGTTGGTCGACGCAAGATCAACTCGGCGACATGGCAAGCCCGCCGCCTAAAAAAATAAGGCAAAGGATCAAGAGGAGGTTGCGGCCGACAGAAAGAAGGGCAGCGGGGGCAGCAGGCGGGGCATGGACGACGGCAGGGGCCAGGCATGGATGGGGGAGCCATTGCCATCGTCCATGCACCACACTGCCCTGGCCGGAGTAATTTCAGCCACCCTACTTCTACGCCGTCAAGCAACTCGGCCTTCAACAGAAGCCCCCGGCCTCTACCGCCGGGTACGTGCCGTATTGCATCAACCTGGACGCGGCGTCCCTTCATTTCATCGACTCGGCATTGCGTCCGGGGGGCATAGGTTTCACTAGTGGCTTCTCTCAAGAGCATAAGTATTTTACGGTGGGTGAACAAATTACTGTTGAGCAATTGACAGAATTGAGCATACTTATGAGAATATCTAGGTATGATCATGTATATAGGCATCATCATGTCCGAGACAAGTAGACCGACTCCTGCCTGCATCTACTACTATTACTCCACACATTGACCGCTATCCAGCATGCATCTAGAGTATTAAGTTCATAAGAACAGAGTAACGCCTTAAGCAAGATGACATGATGTAGAGGGATAAATTCATGCAATATGGTAAAAACCCCATCTTGTTATCCTCAATGGCAACAATACAATACGTGCCTTGCTGCCCCTACTGTCACTGGGAAAGGACACCGCAATATTGAACCCAAAGCTAAGCACTTCTCCCATTGCAAGGAAGATCAATCTAGTAGGCCAAACCAAACCGATAATTCGAAGAGACTTGCAAAGATAACCAATCATACATAAAATAATTCAGAGAAGATTCAAATATTGTTCATAGATAAACTTGATCATAAACCCACAATTCATCGGTCTCAACAAACACACCGCAAAAGAAGATTACATCGAATAGATCTCCACAAGAGAGGGGGAGAACTTTGTATTGAGATCCAAAAAGAGAGAAGAAGCCATCTAGCTAATAACTATGGACCCGTAGGTCTGAGGTAAACTACTCACACTTCATCAAAGAGGCTATGGTGTTGATGTAGAAGCCCTCCGAGATCAATGCCCCCTCCGGCGGAGCTCTGGAACAGGCCCCAAGATGGGATCTCGTGGATACATAAAGTTACGGCGGTGGAATTAGGGTTTTGGTTCCGTATCTAATCGTTTGGGGGTACGTAGGTATATATAGGAGGAAGAAGTACGTCGGTGGAGCAACATGGGGCCCACGAGGGTGGAGAGCGTGCCTGGGAGGGGGGAGGGTAGGCGCGCCCCTACCTCGTGGCCTCCCTGTTGGTTGCTTGACGTAGGGTCCAAGTCTCCTGGATCTTGTTCGTTCCAAAAATCACATTCCCGAAGGTTTCATTCTGTTTGGACTCCGTTTGATATTCCTTTTCTTCGAAACCCTAAAATAGGCAAAAAAACATCAATTCTGGGCTGGGCCTCCGGTTAATAGGTTAGTCCCAAAAATAATATAAAAGTGTATAATAAAGCCCAATAATGTCCAAAACAGTAGATAATATAGCATGGAGCAATCAAAAATTATAGATATGTTGGAGACGTATCAAGCATCCCCAAGCTTAATTCCTGCTCGTCCTCGAGTAGGTAAATGATAAAAACAGAATTTTTGATGTGGAATGCTACTAGGCATAATTTCAATGTAATTCTTCTTAATTGTGGCATGAATATTCAGATCGATTCAAGATAAAAGTGTAATATTGACATAGAAATAATAATACTTCAAGCATACTAACTAAGCAATTATGTCTTCTCAAAATAACATGGCCAAAGAAAGTTCATCCCTACAAAATCATATAGTTTAGTCATGCTCCATTTTCATCACACAAGAATGCTCTCATCATGCACAACCCCGATGACAAGCCAAGCAATTGCTTCATACTTTAGTAATCTCAAACCTATAAACTTTCACGCAATATATGAGCGCGAGCCATGGACATAGCACTATGGGTGGAATAGAATATGATGATGGGAGTTATGTGGAGAAGACAAAAAGGAGAAAGTCTTACATCAACGAGGCTAATCAATGGGCTATGGAGATGCCCATCGATTGATGTTAATGCAAGGAGTAGGGATTGCCATGCAACGGATGCAATAGAGCTATAAATGTATGAAAGCTCAACAAAAGAAACTAAGTGGGTATGCATCCAACTTGCTTGCTCACGAAGACCTAGGGCACTTGAGGAGGCCCATTGTTGGAATATACAAGCCAAGTTCCATAATGAAAAATTCCCACTAGTATATGAAAGTGACAAAACAAGAGACTCTCTATCATGAAGATCATGGTGCTACTTTGAAGCACAAGTGTGGAAAAAGGATAGTAGCATTGTCCCTTTTTATTTCCCTTTTTTTGGGCCTTCATTTTTTTGGCCTTTCTTTTTTTATTTTTTATTGGGACAATGCTCTATTAAATGATGATCATCACACTTCTATTTATTTACAACTCAATGATTACAACTCAATACTAGAACAAGGTATGACTCTATATGAATGCCTCCGGCGGTGTACCGGGATATGCAATGAATCAAGTGTGACATGTATGAAAAATTATGAACGGTGGCTTTGCCACAAATACGATGTCAACTACATGATCATGCAAAGCAATATGACAATGATGAACGTGTCATGATAAACGGAATGGTGGAAAGTTGCATGGCAATATATCTCGGAATGGCTATGGAAATGCCATAATAGGTAGGTATGGTGGCTGTTTTGAGGAAGATATAAGGAGGTTTATGTGTGAAAGAGCGTATCATATCACGGGGTTTGGATGCACCGGCGAAGTTTGCACCAACTCTCAATGTGAGAAAGGGCAATGCACGGTACCGAAGAGGCTAGCAATGATGGAAGGGTGAGAGTGCGTATAATCCATGGACTCAACATTAGTCATAAAGAACTCACATACTTATTGCAAAAATCTACAAGTCATCAAAAACCAAGCACTACGCGCATGCTCCTAGGGGGATAGATTGGTAGGAAAAGACCATCGCTCGTCCCCGACCGCCCCTCATAAGGAGGACAATCAAAGAACACCTCATGTTTCAAATTTGTTACATAACGTTTACCATACGTGCATGCTACGGGACTTGCAAACTTGAACACAAGTATTTCTCAATTTCACAACTACTCAACTAGCACAACTTTAATATCACTACCTCCATATCTCAAAACAATCATCAAGCATCAAACTTCTCTTAGTATTCAACACACTCATAACAGAATTTTATTATTAATCTTGTATACCTAGCATATTAGGATTATTTAAGAAAATTACCATTCTATTTAAGACTCTCAAAAAAATCTAAGTGAAGCATGAGAGATCAATAGTTTCTATAAAACAAATCCACCACCGTGCTCTAAAAGATATAAGTGAAGTACTAGAGCAAAACTATATAACTCAAAAGATATAAGTGAAGCGCATAGAGTATTCTAATAATTTCTGAATCATGTGTGTTTCTCTCAAAAGGTGTGTACAGAAAATATGATTGTGGTAAACTAAAAATCAAAGACTCAAATCATACAAGACGCTCCAAGCAAAACACATATCATGTGGTGAATAAAAATATAGCTCCAAGTAAAGTTACCGATAGAAGTAGATGAAAGAGGGGATGCCTTCCGGGGCATCCCCAAGCTTTAGCTTTTAGGTGTCCTTAGATTATCTTGGGGGTGCCATGGGAATCCCCAAGCTTTGGCTCTTGCCACTCCTTGTTCCATAATCCATCAAATCTTTACCCAAAACTTGAAAACTTCACAACACAAAACTTAAAGTAGAAAATCTCGTGAGCTCCGTTAGCGAAAGAAAACAAAATACCACTTCAAGGTACTGTAATGAACTCATTCTTTATTTATATTGGTGTTAAAACTACTGTATTCCACCTTTTATATGGTTTATAAACTATTTTACTAGCCATAGATTCATCAAAATAAGCAAACAACACACGAAAAACAGAATCTGTCAAAAACAGAACAGTCTGTAGTAATCTGTAGCTAGCGCAAGATCTGGAACCCCAAAAATTCTAAAATAAATTGCTGGACGTGAGGAATTTATCTGTTAATCATCTTCAAAATGAATTAACTAAATATCACTTTCCAAATAAAAATGGCAGCAGTTCTTGTGAGCGCTAATGTTTCTGTTTTTGACAGCAGGATTAACAAGACTTTCCCCAAGTCTTCCCAACGGTTCTACATGGCACAAACACTAATTAAACACAAAAAACACAACCAAAACAGAGGCTAGATAAATTATTTATTACTGAACAGTAGCAAAAAGTAAGGAATAAAAATAAAATTGGGTTGCCTCCCAACAAGCGCTATCGTTTAACGCCCCTAGCTAGGCATAAAAGCAAGGATAGATCTAGGTATTGCCATCTTTAGTAGGCAATTCTTCAATGAGGCATATACCATCCTTAGAAATTTCTTTCTTTTTATTAATTATCAAATTTTTAGGCACAAGATCGAAAAATTCATTTGTAATAAATGGTTCCTTAATGATAGTAAAAAAGATTGGGATAAATACTTATAGATTTGAGATCCGCTGTTTCCTTATTAGAAGATTCACCCTTATTTTTAGGAACATACATAAGCTTGGCAATTTTAGTGGGAGGACTTGGAGTAATCTTTACAGACGAAAAAGCGGTTCGCAAGTTGGTAATAATACCCTCAAGTTTATCGATTCTAGTGGAATCCTGATTTATTTTCTCATTAACTATAGGTTCCTTTTCTTTAATATTTTTCAAGGTGACTCCTACTTTAGATCCATATTGAGTGATTTGGTTGTGGATCTTTTTATCCAAATTTTCAATTAACTCTAAAGTAGCAACCTTATTCTCAATAATTTCAAGTCTTTGCATTACATTCTCCAAAGTTAACGTAGTTCCATTGACCAAAAGAGGTGGTGAGCCAAACAAATATATCATAGCATTATAAGAATAAAAAGTATGGCTACCCAAGAAGTTCCCTCTGGTAATGGTATCAAGGATATATCTGTCCCAAGGAGTAGCGCCTACATAAAAATTGCGAAGAAGAACGGAAGTAGATTGCTTCCTGTTAGATCTATTTTGAGCATTGCAAATTCTATACCAAGCGTCTTTTAGATTTTCTCCCTCCTTTTGCTTAAAATTTAGAACTTCATTCTCGGCAGACAACAGAGAAGATAAGGGACTAGCCATAACGACAAGCAAACGGAAAAGAGGCGAACGGGAAAGAGAGGGATGATAGAGAGAGAGAGGGCGAATAAAATGGCAAGGGTGAAGTGGGGGAGAGGAAAATGAGAGGCAAATGGAAAATAAATGTAATGCGGGAGATAAGGGTTTGTGATGGGTACTTGGTGCGTTTGACTTTTGCGTAGACCTCCCCGGCAATGGCGCCAGAAATGGCTCGTTGTCGGGAGTCAAATCTTGACTTGCGCGAACCTCCCCGGCAACGACGCCAGAAATCCTTCTTGCTACCTCTTGAGCATTGCGTTGGTTTTCCCTTGAAGAGGAAAGAGTGATGCAGCAAAGTAGTGTAAGTATTTTCCTCAGTTTTTGCGAACCAAGGTATCAATCCAGTAGGAGGCTACGCGCGAGTCCCTCACACCTGCACAAAACAAATAAATCCTCGCAACCAACGCGATAAGGGGTTGTCAATCCCTACACGGTCACTTACGAGAGTGAGATCTGATAGATATGATAAGATAATATTTTTGGTATTTTTATGATAAAGATGCAAAGGAAAATAAAAGGCAATGAAAATAACTAAGTATTGGAAGATTAATATGATAAAGATAGACCCGGGGGCCATAGGTTTCACTAGTGGCTTCTCTCAAGAGCATAAGTATTTTACGGTGGGTGAACAAATTACTGTTGAGCAATTGACAGAATTGAGCATAGTTATGAGAATATCTAGGTATGATCATGTATATAGGCATCACGTCTGAGACAAGTAGACCGACTCCTGCCTGCATCTACTACTATTACTCCACACATCGACCGCTATCCAGCATGCATCTAGAGTATTAAGTTCATAAGAACAGAGTAACGCCTTAAGCAAGATGACATGATGTAGAGGGATAAATTCATGCAATATGATAAAACCCCATCTTGTTATCCTCGATGGCAAAAATACAATACGTGCCTTGCTGCCCCTACTATCACTGGGAAAGGACACCGCAAGATTGGACCCAAAGCTAAGCACTTCTCCCATTGCAAGAAAGATCAATCTAGTAGGCCAAACCAAACTGATAATTCGAAGAGACTTGCAAAGATAACCAATCATACATAAAAGAATTCAGAGAAGATTCAAATATTGTTCATAGATAAACTTGATCATAAACCCACAATTCATCGGTCTCAACAAACACACCGCAAAAGAAGATTACATCGAATAGATCTCCACAAGAGAGGGGGAGAACTTTGTATTGAGATCCAAAAAGAGAGAAGAAGCCATCTAGCAATTAACTATGGACCCGTAGGTCTGAGGTAAACTACTCACACTTCATCGGAGAGGCTATGGTGTTGATGTAGAAGCCCTCCGCGATAGATGCCCCCTCCGGCGGAGCTCCGGAACAGGCCCCAAGATGGGATCTCGTGGATACAGAAAGGTACTGCGGTGGAATTAGGGTTTTGGCTCCGTATCTGATCGTTTGGGGGTACGTAGGTATATATAGGAGGAAGAAGTACGTCGGTGGAGCAATAGGGGGCCCACGAGGGTGGAGGGCGTGCCTGGGGGGGTAGGCGCGCCCCTACCTCGTGGACTCCCTGTTGGTTGCTTGACGTAGGGTCCAAGTCTCCTGGATCTTGTTCGTTCCAAAATTCATGTCCCAAAGGTTTCATTCCGTTTGGACTCCGTTTGATATTCCTTTTCTTCGAAACCCTAAAATAAGCAAAAAAACAGCAATTCCGGGCTGGGCCTCCAGTTAATAGGTTAGTCCCAAAATAATATAAAAGTGTATAATAAAGCCCAATAATGTCCAAAACAGTAGATAATGTAGCATGGAGCAATCAAAAATTATAAATACGTTGGAGACGTATCAGGCATCGCTGCGGCTTGTCCGATCGCGAACGTCAAGCGTGGGTCAGCCGGGTGCAACTCTCTATTCGTCGGTAGGTCTTAACAAGGCGAGACAATCTATGACGCCATGGATAGGGAGTTGATGAAGATGATCCACGATGGAGACGGCTTCGAGGACGGACAAGTGGACAACTCTAAGCCAGTCTAGAACTTTTGTGACCGGACACATAAAATATCTATGAACTTCTGCCTCTTCCTTTTGTGTTCGGGCGCTATGAACACCACATTTCCTCATATTGCTATACACATGGGAGACCGGACCTAGGAAGACGTTTAGGGAATGCAATTGGATGGCCGGCTCCTGTATGCTTGTCCGTGGATGAGTTTGAACTAGTCCGCGAACAAATAATGTGTCTGTTTCAGGGCACGACGTTGGGGATGCCCTTACACCCTCGTTTTTAAAACAAGAGAAGGTAGTGGAGTGAGAACCACATGCAAGTATTGTCCTAAGAGCTTCTCCAATAGCTCATGTAAAAAACTTCTGGTAAAAAGTCATTTTACGCGGGAAGTTGCCTAATGACTAATTTTCTTAAATTTTGTATACTTCTTTGCATGTAATACCTTTTTTCCGTTTTCAATCAAATAAGGATCCAAATGATATATGTATATTATAATATCATCATAATAATTAAACACACTATTAATTATATCGAACACACATACTTCATAATAATTTCAATCCTGCAATATATTAAATTTAGTTTGGAATCAAAACTCAACATAATTAATGGTCTAGATCATTACAAATAAAACATTATACACATTTTACTAACCATGAAGCTCCCACAAATGGTCAACTAGATCATCATGGAGTTATTTATGAACGGTGTAGTTTTCAATCCGTCGACACATTTCAAGAAATTTTTGCAGTCGTCGATTCATCCCTTTGTGGCTAAACTGGAGATACGTAAACTTTGTTCCCCTCATTTCTTCTTTCTCATCCTTTATGATCATGTTATGCAATATCACACATGCGGTCATGATGCGCCAAATCCTTTTGTTGCTAGAAGAATGTAGGACCACGAACAATGGCGTAACGAGCTTGGAGAAGCCCAAATGACCGCTCGACATCCTTTCTACATGATTCATGTTTCACAACCAAGTGAATATTCTTGTTACCTTGAGGGTTTGATATTGTCTTCACAAAAGTTATCCATGCAAGATATATGCAATCAGCAAGATAGTAGCCCATGTTGTATTGATGCCCATTGGTTTTAAAATGTAACAACTTCTAGAATTATAGTTGCATCTTTATCTTTTCCTTTGAATTTTCCATGCAATGTTGTACGACAATTAATCTACTTTGAATGCATGCAATCGATGCTTCCAAGCATACCAAGGAACCTTTTGATGGTCCCATCTGAAGAATTCTTGAGGACATGGGATAAACCTTGATGCTATTAATCTTATGAAGTTGAATCCAGTTCAATATTTTGATATTTTGTTGTGGTGTAATTCTCTAGTGGTGATGTACGGACGTTGACTACATATCACTTCACCTTTAAGTGTCTAGAGGAGACCATTGCATGATTAGTTTGTTCATAAATGGGCGGCTGAATTGATATAATTACCATACCCTAAGTTTCTGAACTATTACATGAGCGGTTGTTGGAACCCCAAAGTTTATGGCTACGGTTAGATGCTATCTTAATTATTCTCTTGTATTTGCGGATGCTTGCATAGGGGGTATAGTCATAAGTATGTTGTTTGTTCAAGTAAGAACAACAAACTATCACAGGTTTCACCACACAATACATTATCAAAACAATGAATGGTAGCGCAATGAATTTTGATGAAAGCAACTTGGTGAAACTCCTGTGTGTCCTCAAGAATGACTTAATCCCTAAAACATCGTCTTATCCTTAGCACAATTCAGGATTGGGACACTATTTACTGTCTTGCAATTCCTTTTATTTTCAAACAAACTATCAAACATTGTTGCAGCTTTACAGTGAACTCTTGCTAGTTACCATCTACCAATCCCTTCTTCCCCTCGTTGGGTTCGACACTCCTACATATCAAAAGGCTAAGCTAGATTCCTTACACTTGTGGGTTATCACAAACCCATTGTGAACAAGATTTGTTTGGAACATAAAAAAATTGGGTGAAGAAAATCGTCAAATAGTTTTGAGACGAAATTGTGCGGAGATGTGTCCGAGCGGTGGGGGTGGTTCTTGGGCGGCTGGACAGCGTGGCCGCACGGGGAGGCGGGGCGCGGTGGTGGCTCAAAGACATGGTAACGATGGCCAGTGCGGTGAGGCAGGGAGGCATGATGCCGACTAGACAACGGTGCGGGAGAGAAGGGCTTGCGCAAGGGGTATCCTCCCGTGAAATTTCAGGAGATTTTTTGTTGGGGAATGCAGTAATTTCAAAACAATTCCTATGGACACGCAAGATCCATCTAGGTGATGCACATCAACAAGAGGGGAGAGTGTTTTCCACGTACCCTTGTAGACCGTAAGCGGAAGCGTTATGACAACGCGGTTGATGTAGTCGTACGTCTTCATGATCCGACCGATCCTAGCACCGGAGGTACGGCACCTCCACGATCTGCACATGTTCAGCTCGGTGATGTCCCATGAACTCTAGATCCAGCTGAGGTCGAGGGAGAGTTTCATCAGCACGACGGCGTGATAACGGTGATGATGAAGTTACCGACCCAGGGCTTCGCCTAAGCTCTACAAGATATGACCGAGGTGGAAATCTGTGGAGGGAGGCACCGCACATGGCTAAACAATCAACTTGTGTGTTCTAGGGTGCCCCCTCCCCACGTATATAAAGGAGGGGGGGGAGGCCGGCCGGCTCTCCTTGGCGCGCCCCCAAGAGGGGAATCCTACTGGGACTCCAAGTCCTAGTAGGTTTCCACCAAAAGGGAGAGAGGCGGAAGGAAGGAGAGGGAGAGGGGAAAGGAAAAGGGGGGCACCGCCCCCCTTCCTAGTCCAATTCAGACTAAAGGGGGAGGGGGCGCGCGGCCTGCCCTGGCTGCCCCTCTCTCTCTCTCCACTAAGGCCCGTCGAGGCCCATTAGTTCCCCCGGGGTTTCCGATAACCCTCTGGCACTCTGGTTTTATCCGAAACTTCTCCGGAACACTTTCGGTATCCGAACATATCCGTCCAATATATCAATATTTATGTCTCGACCATTTAGAGACTCCTCGTCATGTCCGTGATCACATCCGGGACTCCGAACTACCTTCGGTACATCAAAACACATAAAATCATAATACCGATCGTCATCGAACGTTCAGCGTGCGGACCCTGCGGGTTTGAGAACTATGTAGACATGACCGAGACTCTTCTTCGGTCAATAACCAATAGCGGAACCAGGATGCTCATATTGGTTCCTACATATTCTACGAAGATCTTTATCTGTCAAATCGCATAACAACATACGTTGTTCCCTTTGTCATCGGTATGTTACTTGTCCGAGATTTGATCGTCGGTATCTCAATACCTAGTTCAATCTCGTTACCGGCAAGTCTCTTTACTCGTTCCGTAATGCAACATCCCGTAACTAACTCATTAGTCACATTGTTTGCAAGGCTTATAGTGATGTGCATTACTGAGAGGGCCCAGAGATACCTCTCCGATACACGGAGTGACAAATCCTAATCTCGATCTGTGCCAACTCAACAAACTCCATCGGAGACACCTATAGAGCATCTTTATAGTCACACAGTTACGTTGTGACGTTTGATAGCACACTAAGTGTTCCTCCGGTATTCGCGAGTTGCATAATCTCATAGTCATAGGAACATATATAAGTTATGAAGAAAGCAATAGCAGTAAATGATAACCCACAAGTATAGGGGATCGCAACAGTTTTCGAGGGTAGAGTATTCGACCCAAATTTATTGATTCGACACAAGGGGAGCCAAAGAATATTCCCAAGTATTAGCAGTTGAGTTGTCAATTCAACCACACCTAGAAACTTAATATCTGCAGCAAAGTATTTAGTAGCAAAGTAATATGATAGTAGCGGCAACGGTAGCAAAAGTAACAATATTGGTTTTGTAGTGATTGTAACAGTGGCAACGGAAAAGTAAATAAGCGAAGATCAATATGTGAAAAGCTCGTAGGCAATGGATCAGTGATGGATAATTATGTCGGTTGCAATTCCTCATGCAATAGTTATAACATAGGGTGACACAGAACTAGCTCCAGTTCATCAATGTAATGTAGGCATGTATTCCGAATATAGTCATACGTGCTTATGGAAAAGAACTTGCATGACATCTTTTGTCCTACCCTCCCGTGGCAGCGGGGTCCTATTGGAAACTAAGGGATATTAAGGCCTCCTTTTAATAGAGTACCGGACCAAAGCTTTAACACATAGTGAATACATGAAGTCCTCAAACTACGGTCATCACCGGTAAGTATCCCGATTATTGTCACTTCGGGGTTAACAGATCATAACACATAATAGGTGACTATTGACTTGAAAGATAGGATCAAGAACTCACATATATTCATGAAAACATAATAGGTTAAGATCTGAAATCATGGCACTCGGGCCCTAGTGACAAGCATTAAGCATAGCAAAGTGATAGCAACATCAATCTCAGAACATAATGGATACTAGGGATCAAACCCTAACAAAACTAACTCGATTACATGATAAATCTCATCCAACCCATCACCGTCCAGCAAGCCTACGATGGAATTACTCACGCACGGCGGTGAGCATCAAGAAATTGGTGATGGAGGAAGGTTGATGATGACGATGGCGACGGATTCCCCTCTCCGGAGCCCCGAACGGACTCCAGATCAGCCCTCCCGAGAGAGATTAGGGCTTGGCGGTGGCTCCATATCGTAAAACGCGATGAATCCTTCTCTCCTATTTTTTCTCCCCGAACATGAATATATGGAGTTGGAGTTGAGGTCGGTGGAGTGTCAGGGGGGCCCACGAGGCAGGGGCGCGCCCACCCTCATGGACAGGGTGTGGGCCCCTGGCCTTGATTCGTTCACCAGTATTTTTTATATATTCCAAAAATATTCTCCGGTGATTTTCAGGTCATTCTGAGAACTTTTATTTTTGCATAAAAATAACACCATGGCAATTCTGCTGAAAACAGCGTCAGACCGGGTTAGTTCCATTCAAATGATGCAAGTTAGAGTCCAAAACAAGGGCAAAAGTGTTTGGAAAAGTAGATACGATGGAGACGTATCAACTCCCCCAAGCTTAAAAATTTGCTTGTCCTCAAGCAATTCAGTTGATAAACTGAAAGTAATAAAGAAAATCTTTTACAAACTCTGTTTGCTCTTGTTGTTGTAAATATGTAAAGCCATCAGTCAAGTTTTCAGCAAAGATTATGAACTAACCATATTCACAATAACATTTAGGTCTCATGTTTACTCATATCAATGGCATAATCAACTAGCGAGCAATAATAATAAATCTCGGATGACAGCACTTTCTCAAAACAATCATAATATGGTATAACAAGATGGTATCTTGCTAGCCCTTTCTGAGACCTGCTACCTCTTGAGCACTTTGTTGGTTTTCCCAGAAGAGGAAGGGATGATGCAGCAAAGTAGCGCAAGTATTTGCCTCAGTTTTTGAGAACCAAGGTATCAATCCAGTAGGAGGCTACGCGCCAGTCCCTCGTACCTGCACAAAACAAATAAATCCTCACAACCAACGCAATAAGGGGTTGTCAATCCCTACACGGCCACTTACGACAGTGAGATCTGATAGATATGATAAGATAATATTTTTGGTATTTTTGTGACAAAGATGCAAAGTAAAATAAAAGCAAAGTAAAAAAGCAAAGGAAATAACTAAGTATGGGAAGATTAATATGATGAAGATAGACCCGGGGGCCATAGGTTTCACTAGTGGCTTCTCTCGAGAGCATAAGTATTCCACGGTGGGTGAACAAATTACTATTGAGCAATTGACAGAATTGAGCATAGTTATGAGAATATCTAGGTATGATCATGTATATAGGCATCACGTCCGAGACAAGTAGACTGACTCCTGCCTACATCTACTACTATTACTCCACTCATCGACCGCTATCCAGCATGCATCTAGAGTATGAAGTTAATGAAAACAAAGTAACGCCTTAAGCAAGATGACATGATGTAGAGGGATAAACTCATGCAATATGATGAAAACCCCATCTTGTTATCCTCGATGGCAACAATACAATACGTGCCTTGCTGCCCCTACTGTCATTGGGAAAGGACACCGCAAGATTGAACCCAAAGCTAAGCACTTCTCCCATTGCAAGAAAGATCAATATAGTAGGCCAAACCAAACTGATAATTCGAAGAGACTTGCAATTATAACCAATCATACATAAAAGAATTCATAGAAGATTCAAATATTGTTCATAGATAGACTTGATCATAAACCCACAATTCATCGGTCTCAACAAACACACCGCAAAAAGAAGATTACATCAAATAGATCTCCACAAGAGAGGGGGAGAACATTGTATTGAGATCCAAAAAGAGAGAAGAAGCCATCTAGCTACTAACCATGGACCCGTAGGTCTGAGGTAAACTACTCACACTTCATCGGAGGGGCTATGGTGTTGGTGTAGAAGCCCTCCGTGATTGATGCCCCCTCCGGCGGAGCTCCGGAACAGGCCCCAAGATGGGATCTCGTGGATACAGAAAGTTGCGACGGTGGAATTAGGGTTTTGGCTCTGAATCTGATCGTTTGAGGGTACGTAGGTATATGTAGGATGAAGGAATACGTCGGTGGAGCAACAGGGGGGCCACGAGGGTGGAGGGTGCGCCTGGGGGGGTAGGCGCACCCCCTACCTCGTGGCCTCCTCTTTTGTTTCTTGAAGTAGGGTCCAAGTCCCCTGGATCACGTTCGGTGAGAAAATCACGTCCCCGAAGGTTTCATTCCGTTTGGACTCCGTTTGATATTCTTTTTCTTCGAAACCCTGAAATAGGCAAAAAAACAACAATTCTGGGCTGGGCCTCCGGTTAATAGGTTAGTCCCAAAAATAATATCAAAGTGGATAATAAAGCCCAATAATGTCCAAAACAGTAGATAATATAGCATGGAGCAATCAAAAATTATAGATACGTTGGAGATGTACCAAGCATCCCCGGGCTTAATTCCTGCTCGTCCTTGAGTAGGTAAATGATAAAAACAGAATTTTTGATGCGGAGTGCTACTTGTCATATTTTTAATGTAATTCTTCTTAATTGTGGTGTGAATATTCAGATCCGAAAGATTCAAGACAAAAGTTCATATTGACATAAAAATAATAATACTTCAAGCATACTAACAAAGTAATTATGTCTTCTCAAAATAACATGGCCAAAGAAAGTTCATCCCTACAAAATCATATAGTTTAGTCATGCTCCATTTTCGTCACACAAGAATGCTCTCATCATGCACAACCCCAATCAGAAGCCAAGCAATTGTTTCATACTTTAGTAATCTCAAACCTATAAACTTTCACGCAATATATGAGCGCGAGCCATGGACATAGCACTATGGGTGGAATAGAATATAATGAGGGGGTTATGTGGCGTAGACAAAAAGGAGAAAGTCTCACATCAACCAGGCTAATCAATGGGCTATGGAGATGCCCACCGATTGATGTTAATGCAAGGAGTAGGGATTGCCATGCAACGGATGCACTAAAGCTATAAATGTATGAAAGCTCAACAAAAGAAACTAAGTGGGTGTGCATCCAACTTGCTTGCTCACGAAGACCTAGGGCACTTGAGGAGGCCCATTGTTGGAATATACAAGCCAAGTTCTATAATAAAAATTCCCACTAGTATATGAAAGTGACAAAACAAGAGACTCTCTATCATGAAGATTACGGTGGTACTTTGAAGCACAAGTGTGGCAAAGGATAGTAACATTGTCCCTTCTCTCTTTTTCTCTCATTTATTTATTTGGCCTTTTCTCCTTTTTTTATATGGCCTTTCTCTTTTTTTATAATTCCTCACTTGGGACAATGTTCTAGAAAATGATGATCATCACACTTCTATTTATTTTACAACTCAATGATTACAACTCAATACTAGAACAAAAAATGACTCTATGTGAATGCCTCCGGCGGTGTACCGGGATATGAAATGGACCAAGAGTTACATGTATGAAAGAATTATGAACGGTGGCTTTGCCACAAATACTATGTCAACTACATGATCATGCTAAGCAATATGACAATAATGAATGTGTCATGATTAAAGGAATGGTGGAAAGTTGCATGGCAATATATCTCAGAATGGCTATGGAAATGCCATAATAGGTAGGTATGGTGGCTGTTTTGAGGAAGATATAAGGAGGTTTATGTGTGAAAGAGCATATCATATCACGGGGTTTGGATGCACCGCCGAAGTTTGCGCCAACTCTCAATGTGAGAAAGGGCAATGCACGGTACCGAAGAGGCTAGCAAGGATGGAAGGGTGAGAGTGCGTATAATCCATGGACTCAACATTAGTCATAAAGAACTCACATACTTATTGCAAAAATCTACAAGTCATCAAAAACCTCGGCACTACGTGCATGCTCCTAGGGGGATAGATTGGTAGGAAAAGACCATCGCTCGTCCCCGACCGCCACTCATAAGGAGGACAATCAAATAACACCTCATGTTTCAAATTTGTTACATAACGTTTACCATATGTGCATGCTACGGGACTTGCAAACTTCAACACAAGCATTTATCAATTTCACAACTACTCAACTAGCACGACTTTGATATTATTACCTCCATATCTCAAAACAATCATCAAGCATCAAACTGCTCTTAGTATTCAAAACACTCATAAGAAAATTTTACTAATCTTGAATACCTAGCATATTATGATTTTAAGCAAATTACCATGCTATTTAAGACTCTCAAAATAATCTAAGTGAAGCATGAGAGATCAATAGTTTCTATAAAACAAATCCACCACCGTGCTCTAAAAGATATAAGTGAAGTACTAGAGAAAAACTATATAACTCAAAAGATATAAGCGAAGCACATAGAGTATTTTAACAAATTCCAAATCATGTATGGCTCTCTCAAAAGGTGTGTACAGCAAGGATGTTTGTGGTAAACTAAAAAGTAAAGACTCAAATCATACAAGACACTCCAAGCAAAACACATATCATGTGGTGAATAAAAATATAGCTCCAAGTAAAGTTACCGATAGAAGTAGACAAAAGAGGGGATGCCTTCCGGGGCATCCCCAAGCTTTGGCTTTTAGGTGTCCTTAGATTATCTTGGGGGTGCCATGGGCATCCCCTGTGACTCCCCGAGACCGATGCGCCAGGTGTCTTCCAGTTATTCGTTGTTGTTGCCTTCTCTTTTGCTTGCGTGTTGCATTTCGTCATGTCATCAGGTGCATTGCATCATCATGTTTTCAAAACTTGCCTTCATCCGGGTCTCCCAGTTCTCTTCGTTGTCCGTTCTGAGCCCAGACACACTTGCACGCGCCTGTGGCATGTCCGAAATTTTATTTTATAAGTGGCAGGAAAATGTTCTCGGAATGGGTTGAAAGTTGGCGTGCGATCTTATTATAGTGTAGGTAGGCCGCCTGCCAAGTTTCATCGCATTCGGAGTTCGTTTGACGGCCCAACGAATAACTATAGCGACAATATAGTCGGTCAAACGTCGGACGTTTTCGGTCTCCAAAAACTGTTGCCGGGCTTTCCCTCTCTTTCCTCTCTAGACCATCTACACATTCCACTACCTACCACCAGGCAACCTAATCTCTCTCATCAGCCCGCGGCTCTCCTCACGCGCGCATCCGAAAGCTGTCCCAGACCCGACCCGGGCAGTCATCACCGTTGGTTTCGGATCATCTCAAACCATCCCTCTAATATCTTTGATTTATTATTTGATCTCCCCTAAACTTTTATTCTCGACCGTCCGATCCCAATCCAATGATCCAAATCCCCCTTCTTTTACCTACATGCTTTATATAGCGCCTAACCCTAAATTTTAGGCCTCATGTCCCATCCACCCATCGCCGCCGCCGCCACTACACCAAATCCCCCTTGGGATTTCCCCTGCCAGTTCCACCCAACCAGCCTCCACCTTCCCCTCGATCCATTCTACGCCCGAGCCCGCAACTTCCTCTACTTCCCGCGCCGCCGCAAGCCGTAGCACCTCCAACAGGACCAACCCCGTGCCGCAGCCTCCTTCTCCCCGTTCCCGATGGCCACCTCCTCCCATGTCCAGGAGCTCGAAGCCACGAAGCCCTGCGCCGCCAAGCTCCTCCCATGGCCGCCCCGTCGCCGCGTCCCTCCTCTGTTTCCTTCTCGTCCTTCTCTTTTCCCCTATTTCTCTTCTCACACCCAACTCCCTCTCGTCTGTCTACAGGATCCGCCATGGAAGACCCCGTCGCCCCGTCGAGTACCTCGCTGGAGCACCGCGAAGCCCGGTCTATCCCCTGCTTCGAACAATAGAACGCGGCGCCGTTCTCCCCCGCGCTCAGTCTCCATCTACCTCCTTGCCTACAGCCTCCCCGACTTGCTGCTCGAACGCGGCTCCATACGCCCCTGCCCCGATGGGTCTCCGTCGTTCCGAGGTCACCCGGCTCCGCACGGCCGACAACAAGCAGCAGCTCGCCGGGGCACGAGCTCCATCGGGTCCGCCTCCCTACTGCCGGAGCCCCATGACCCCGCGCCAAGTCTCTCGCCCGCGCCAAGTGCCTGGTCGCCTCCGCCTAGATCCACTCCTTGCCTTGTCCTCGTCACCGGGAGCCCCGCCATCTCCAGCGTCGCGCCCAAGTCCCACATCGCCGGCAACCGTTCCCGCCGTTCGTCGCCCTGAACCTGTTGCAGCAGTCTCCGTTCTTCAGTAACGAGAAGGAGCAGCTCGCTCGCCTCGCATTGACCTCCCAGATTTAGCCGGCCCAGTGCCTCCCTTGTCGGCCTCTCTTCCACCGAACGGGCCAAGGCCCATGGTGAGAAATGTTGGAAATATGCGCTAGAGGCAATAATAAAATGGTTATTATTATATTTCTTTGTTCATGATAATTGTCTATTGTTCATGCTATAATTGTGTTATCCGGATATCGTAATACATGTGTGAATACATAGACCACAACACATCCCTAGTGAGCCTCTGGTTGACTAGCTCGTTGATCAAAAGATAGTCATGGTTTCCTGACTATGGACATTGGATGTCATTGATAACGGGATTACATCATTAGGAGAATGATGTGATGGACAAGACCCAATCCTAAGCATAGCTCAAAGATCGTGTAGTTCATTTGTTGTAGCTTTTCTGAATGTCAAGTATCATTTCCTTAGACCATGAGATTGTGCAACTCCCGGACACCGTAGGAGTGCCTTGGGTGTGCCAAACGTCACAACGTAACTGGGTGACTATAAAGGTACATTACAGGTATCTCCGAAAGTGTCTGTTGGGTTGGCATGAATCGAGACTGGGATTTGTCACTCCCTATGACGGAGAGGTATCTCCGGGCCCACTCGGTAATGCATCATCATAATGAGCTCAATGTGATCAAGTGGTTGATCACGGGATCATGCATTACGGTACGTGTAAAGTGACTTGCCGGTAACGAGACTGAACAAGGTATTGGGATACCGACGATCGAGTCTCGGCAAGTAACGTACCGATTGACAAAGGGAATTGTATACGGATTGATTGAATCCTCGACATCGTAGTTCATCCGATGAGATCATCGTGGAGCATGTGGGAGCCAACATGGGTATCCAGATCCTGCTGTTAGTTATTGACCGGAGAGTCGTCTCGGTCATGTCTGCATGTCTCCCGAATCCGTAGGGTCTACACACTTAAGGTTCGGTGACGCTAGGGTTGTTAGGAAGACTTGTATGTGATTACCGAATGTTGTTCGGAGTCCCGGATGAGATCCCGGACGTCACGAGGAGTTCCGGAATGGTCCAGAGGTAAAGATTTATATATGGGAAGTTGTCATACAGTCGCCGGAAAGGTTCAGGGGCATATCGGTATTGTACCGGGGCCACCGGAGGGGTTCCGGGGGTCCACCGGGAGGGGCCACCTCTTCCAGAGGGCCTTATGGGCTGTATGGAGAAGGGAACCAGCCCAAGTGGGCTGGGGCGCCACACCCCCTAGGACCCATGCGCCTAGGGTTGGGGGAAACCCTAAAGGGGGCGCCCCTTGCTTGGGGGGCAAGCCCCCCTCCCCTTGGCCGCCGCCCCCCCTCTAGATCTCATCTAGAGGGGGCCGGCCCACTTCCCCATTCCCCTATAAATAGAGGGGTGAGGGGACGGCTGCACACAACATCCAAGGCGCAGCCCCTCCCCTCCCCAGCACCTCTCCTCCTCCATAAGAGCTTGGTGAAGCCCTGCCGGAGTACTGCAGCTTCATCACCACCACGTTGTCGTGCTGCTGTTGGAGCCCTCTTCCTCAACCTCTCCCTCCTCCTTGCTGGATCAAGGCGCGGGAGACGTCCTCGCTCCATACGTGTGTTGAACGCAGAGGTGCCATCCGTTCGGCGCTAGGATCTTCGGTGATTTGGATCACGTCGAGTACGATTCCATCAACCCCGTTCTCTTGAACGCTTCCGCTCGTGATCTACAAGGGTATGTAGACGCACTCCTCTCTCCCTCGTTGCTAGATGACTCCATAGATTGATCTTGGTGATGCGTAGAAAATTTTAAAATTCTGCTACCTTCCCCAACAGTGGTATCAGAGCTAGGTGTATGCGTAGTTACTATGCACGAGTAGAACACAAAGTAGTTGTGGGCGTCGATATTGTCAATTTGCTTGCCGTTACTAGTCTTATCTTGATTCGGTAGCATCGTGGGATGAAGCAGCCCGGACCAACCTTACACGTACGCTTACATGAGACCGGTTCCACCGACTGACATGCACTAGTTGCATAAGGTGGCTGGCGGGTGTCTGTCTCTCCCACGTTGTGGTTTTGGCATAGGTAAGAAACGTTCTTGCTAGAAACCTATAGCAGCCACGTAAAAACTAGCAACAACTATTAGAGGACGTCTAACTTGTTTTTGCAGCAAGTGTTTTGTGATGTGATATGGCCAAAGGATGTGATGAATGATATATGTGAGTATGAGATGATCATGTTCTTGTAATAGGAATCACGACTTGCATGTCGATGAGTATGACAACCGGCAGGAGCCATAGGAGTTGTCTTTATTTATTTATGAATTGCGTGTCAACATAAACGTCATGTAATTACTTTACATTATTGCTAAAGCGTTAGCCATAGTAGTATAAGTAATAGATGATGAGACAACTTCAAGAAGACACGATGATGGAGATCATGATGATGGAGATCATGGTGTCATGCTGGTGACAACAATGATCATGGAGCCCCGAAGATGGAGATCAAAAGGAGCAAATGATAATGGCCATATCATGTCACTATTTGATCGCATGTGATGTTTATCATGTTTTACATCTTATTTGCTTAGAACGACAGTAGCTTAAATAAGATGATCCCTCGTAATAATTTCAAGAAAGTGTTCCCCCTAACTGTGCACCGTTGCGAAGGTTCGTTGTTTCGAAGCACCACGTGATGATCGGGTGTGATAGATTCTAACATTCGAATACAATGGGTGTAAGCCAGATTTACACACGCAATACACTTAGGTTGACTTGACGAGCCTAGCTGAGGGAGTCCTGGATTAGGGGGTGTTCGGATAGCCGAACTATACCTTCCGGCGGACTCCTGGACTATGAAGATACAAGATTGAAGACTCCGTCCCATGTCCGAAAAGGACTTTCCTTGGCGTGGAAGGCAAGCTAGGCGACACGGATGTTCTGATCTCCTACCATTGTAACCGACTTTATGTAACCCTAACCCACTCCGGTGTCTATATAAACCGGAGGGTTTTAGTCCGTAGGACAACATACACATCAACAATCATACCATAGGCTAGCTTCTAGGGTTTAGCCTCTCTGATCTCGTGGTAGATCAACTCTTGTAATACCCATATCATCAATATTAATCAAGCAGGACGTAGGGTTTTACCTCCATCGAGAGGGCCCGAACCTGGGTAAAACTTCGTGTCCCCTGCCTCCATCCGGCCTAGATGCACAGTTCGGGACCCCCTACCCGAGATCCGCCGGTTTTGACACCGACACTAGCATGTACAGACATGGCCTCGGAACACAGAAGACCGAAAGGAAGAGCATGAGTCATATAGAAGATACGATCAACATGAAGATGTTAACCGATGTTGACTAGTCCGTCTCACGTGATGATCGGACACGGCCTAGTTAACTCGGATCATGTTATACTTAGATGACTAGAGGGATGTCTATCTGAGTGGGAGTTCATTGAATAATTTGATTAGATGAACTTAATTATCATGAACTTAGTCTAAAATCTTTACAATATGTCTTGTAGATCAAATGGCCCACGTTATCCTCAACTTCAACGCATTCCTAGAGAAAACCAAGCTGAAAGACGATGGCAGCAACTATACGGACTGGGTCCGGAACCTGAGGATCATCCTCATAGCTGCCAAGAAAGATTATGTCCTAGAAGCACCGCTAGGTGACGCACCCGTCCCACAGAACCAAGACGTTATGAACGTTTGGCAGTCACGTGCTGATGATTACTCCCTCGTTCAGTGCGGCATGCTTTACATCTTAGAACCGGAGCTCTAAAAGTGTTTTGAGAGACACGGAGCATATGAGATGTTCGAAGAGCTGAAAATGGTTTTTCAAGCTCATGCCCAGGTCGAGAGATATGAAGTCTCCGACAAGTTCTTCAGCTGTAAGATGGAGGAAAATAGTTCTATCAGTGAGGACATACTCAAAATGTCTGGGTTACATAACCACTTTACTCAGCTGGGAGTTAATCTCCCGGATGACGCGATCATTGACAGAATCCTTCAGTCACTTAAACCGAGCTACAAGAGCTTTGTGATGAACTTCAATATGCAGGGGATGGAAAAGACCATTCCTAAGGTGTATTCAATGCTGAAATCGGCAGAGGTGGAAATCAAAAAGGAACATCAAGTGTTGATGGTGAATAAAACCACTAAGTTCAAGAAAGGCAAGGGTAAGAAGAACTTCATGAAGGACGACAAGGGAGTTGCCGCGCCCGGTAAGCAAGCTGCCGGGAAGAAGCCAAAGAATGGACCCAAGCCCGAGACTGAGTGTTTTTATTGCAAGGGAAGTGGTCACTGGAAGCGGAACTACCCCAAATACTTAGCGGACAAGAAGGCCAGCATCACGAAAGGTATATGTGATATACATGTAATTGATGTGTACCTTACCAGTACTCGTAGTAGCTCCTGGGTATTTGATACCGGTGCGGTTGCTCACATTTGTAACTCAAAGCAGGAGCTACGGAATAAACGGAGACTGGCGAAGGACGAGGTGACAATGCGCGTCGGGAATGGTTCCAAGGTCGATGTGATCGCCGTCGGCACGCTACCTCTACATTTACCAACAGAGTTAGTTTTAAACCTCAATAATTGTTATTTAGTGCCAGCTTTGAGCATGAACATTGTATCAGGATCTCATTTAATACGAGATGGCTACTCATTTAAATCCGAGAATAATGGTTGTTCTATTTATATGAGAGATATGTTTTATGGTCATGCTCCGATGGTGAATGGTTTATTCTTAATGAATCTCGAGCGTAATGCTACACATATTCATAGTGTGAATACCAAAAGATGTAAGGTTGATAATGATAGTCCCACATACTTGTGGCACTGCCGCCTTGGTCACATAGGTGTCAAATGCATGAAGAAGCTCCATGCAGATGGACTTTTAGAGTCTCTTGATTATGAATCATTTGACACGTGCGAACCATGCCTCATGGGTAAAATGACCAAGACTCCGTTCTCAGGAACAATGGAGCGAGAAACCAACTTATTGGAAATCATACATACTGATGTGCGCGGTCCAATGAGTGTTGAGGCTCAGCTATCGTTATGTTCTCACCCTCACTGATGACTTGAGTAGATATGGGTATGTCTACTTAATGAAACACAAGTCTGAGACCTTTGAAAAGTTCAAGGAATTTCAGAGTGAGGTTGAGAATCAACATGACAGGAAAATCAAGTTCTTGCGATCAGATCGTGGGGGAGAATACTTGAGTCATCAATTTGGCACACACTTAAGAAAATGTGGAATAGTTTCACAACTCACGCCGCCTGGAACACCTCAGCGTAATGGTGTGTCCGAACGTCGTAATCGCACTCTATTAGATATGGTGCGATCTATGATGTCTCTTACCGATTTACCACTATCATTTTGGGGCTATGCTTTAGAGACTGCCGCATTCACCTTAAATAGGGCTCCGTCGAATTCCGTTGAGACGACACCATATGAATTATGGTTTGGGAAGAAACCTAAGCTGTCGTTTCTAAAAGTTTGGGGATGCGATGCTTATGTCAAGAAACTTCAACCTGAAAAGCTCGAACCCAAACCGGAAAAATGCGTCTTCATAGGATACCCTAAAGAAACTGTTGGGTATACCTTCTACCTCAGATCCGAAGGCAAGATCTTCGTTGCCAAGAATGGATCCTTTCTAGAGAAAGAGTTTCTCTTGAAAGAAATAAGTGGGAGGAAGGTAGAACTCGATGAAGTATTACCTCTTGAACCGGTAAGTGGCGCAGCTCAAGAAAATGTTCCTGAGGTGCCTACACCAACTAGAGAGGAAGTTGATGATGATGATCATGAAACTTCAGATCAAGTTGCTACTGAACTTCGTAGGTCCACAAGGACACGTTCCACACCAGAGTGGTACGACAACCCTGTCTTGGAAATCATGTTGTTAGACAACGGTGAACCTTCGAACTATGAAGAAGCGATGCGGGCCCGGATTCCGACAAATGGCTGGAAGCCATGAAATCCGAGATAGGATCCATGTATGAAAACGAAGTATGGACTTTGACTGACTTGCCCAATGATCGGCGAGCCATAGAAAATAAATGGATCTTTAAGAAGAAGACATACGCGGATGGTAATGTGACCATCTATAAAGCTTGACTTGTCGCTAAGGGTTATCGACGAGTTCAAAGGGTTGACTACGATGAGACTTTCTCACCCGTAGCGAAGCTGAAGTCCATCTGAATCATGTTAGCAATTGCCGCATTCTATGATTATGAGATATGGCAAATGGACGTCAAAACAGCATTCCTTAATGGTTTCCTCAAGGAAGAATTGTATGTGATGCATCCGGAAGGTTTTGTCGATCCTAATAATGCTGACAAGGTGTGCAAGCTCCAACGCTCGATTTATGGGCTGGTGCAAGCATCTCGGAGTTGGAACATTTGTTTTGATGAGATGATCAAAGCGTTTGGGTTTATGCAAACTTATGGAGAAGCCTGCATTTACAAGAAAGTGAGTGGGAGCTCTGTAGCATTTCTCATATTGTATGTGGATGACATACTGTTGATGGGAAATGATATCGAATTCTTGGAAAGCATAAAGGCCTACTTGAACAAGTGTTTTTCAATGAAGGACCTTGGAGGAGCTGCTTATATATTAGGCATCAAGATCTATAGAGATAGATCGAGACGCCTCATTGGTCTTTCACAGATTACGTACCTTGACAAGATATTGAAGAAGTTCAAAATGGATCAGTCAAAGAAGGGGCTCTTGCCTGTATTGCAAGGTACGAGATTGAGCACGGCTCAATGCCCGACCACGACAGAAGATAGAGAAAAGATGAGTGTCGTCCCCTATGCCTCGGCCATAGGGTCTATCATGTATGCTATGTTGTGTACCAGACCTGATGTAAACCTTGCCGTAAGTTTGGTAGGAAGGTACCAAAGTAATCCCGGCATGGAACACTAGACAGCGGTCAAGAATATCCTGAAGTACCTGAAAAGGACCAAGGAAATGTTTCTTGTTTATGGAGGTGACGAAGAGCTCGTCGTAAAAGGTTACGTCGATGCTAGCTTCGAGACAGATCTAGATGACTCTAAGTCACAAACCGGATACGTGTGTATATTGAATGGTGGGGCAGTAAGCTGGTGCAGTTGCAAGCAAAGCGTTGTGGCGGGATCTACATGTGAAGCGGAGTACATGGCAGCCTCGGAGGTAGCACAAGAAGCAGTCTGGGTGAAGGAGTTCATTACCGACCTAGGAGTCATACCCAATGCGTCGGGCCCGATGACTCTCTTCTGTGACAACACTGGAGCTATTGCCCTTGCCAAGGAGCCCAGGTTTCACAGGAAGACTAGGCATATCAAGCGTCACTTCAACTCCATTCGTGAAAGTGTTCAAAATGGAGACATAGAGATTTGTAAAGTACATACGGACCTGAATGTAGCAGATCCGTTGACTAAACCTCTCCCTAGAGCAAAACATGATCAACACCAGAACTGCATGGGTGTTCGATTCATCACAATGTAACTAGAATATTGACTCTAGTGCAAGTGGGAGACTATTGGAAATATGCCCTAGAGGCAATAATAAAATGGTTATTACTATATTTCTTTGTTCATGATAATTGTCTATTGTTCATGCTATAATTGTGTTATCCGGAAATCGTAATACATGTGTGAATACATAGACCACAATAGGTCCCTAGTGAGCCTCTAGTTGACTAGCTCGTTGATCAAAAGATAGTCATGGTTTCCTGACTATGGACATTGGATGTCATTGATAACGGGATCACATCATTAGGACAATGATGTGATGGACAAGACCCAATCCTAAGCATAGCTCAAAGATCGTGTAGTTCGTTTGATGTAGCTTTTCTGAATGTCAAGTATCATTTCCTTAGACCATGAGATTTTGCAACTCCCGGACACCGTAGGAGTGCCTTGGGTGTGCCAAACGTCACAACTTAATTGTGTGACTATAAAGGTACATTACAGTTATCTCCGAAAGTGTCTGTTGGGTTGGCACGAATCGAGACTGGGATTTGTCACTCCGTATGACGGAGAGGTATCTCTGGGCCCACTCGGTAATGCATCATCATAATGAGCTCAATGTGATCAAGTGGTTGATCACGGGATCATGCATTACAGTACGAGTAAAGTGACTTGCCGTTAATGAGACTGAACAAGGTATTGGGATACCGACGATTGAGTCTCGGGCAAGTAACGTACCGATTGACAAAGGGAATTGTATATGGATTGATTGAATCCTCGACATCGTGGTTCATCCGATGAGATCATCGTGGAGCATGTGGGAGCCAACATGGGTATCCATATCCCGCTGTTGGTTATTGACCGGAGAGTCGTCTCGGTCATGTCTGCATGTCTCCCGAACCCGTAGGGTCTACACACTTAAGGTTCGGTGACGCCAGGGTTGTTAGGAAGACTTGTATGTGATTACCGAATGTTTTTCGGAGTCCCGGATGAGATCCCGGACGTCACGAGGAGTTCCGGAATGGTCCGGAGGTAAAGATTTATATATGGGAAGTTGTCATACGGTCGCCGGAAAGGTTCGGGAGCATATCGGTATTGTACCGGGGCCATCGGAGGGGTTCCGGGGGTCCACCGGGAGGGGCCACCTCTTCTGGAGGGCCTTATGGGCTGTATGGAGAAGGGAATCAGCCCAAGTGGGCTAGGGCGCCACACCCCCCTAGGGCCCATGCGCCTAGGGTTGGGGGAAACCCTAAAGGGGGGCGCCCCCTTCCTTGGGGGGCAAGCCCCCCTCCCCTTGGCCGCCGCCCCCCTCTAGATCTCATCTAGAGTGGGTCGGCCCCCTTCCCCCTTCCCCTATAAATAGAGGGGTGAGGGGAGGGCTGCACACAACATCCAAGGCGCAGCCCCTCCCCTCCCCAACACCTCTCCTCCTCCATAAGAGCTTGGCGAAGCCCTGCCGGAGTACTGCAGCTTCATCACCACCATGCCGTCGTGCTGCTGTTGGAGCCCTCTTCCTCAACCTCTCCCTCGTCCTTGCTGGACCAAGGCGCGGGAGACGTCCTCTCTCCGTACGTGTGTTGAACGCGGAGGTGCCGTCCGTTCTGCGCTAGGATCTTCGGTGATTTGGATCACGTCGAGTACGACTCCATCAAACCCGTTCTCTTGAACGCTTCCGCTCGTGATCTACAAGGGTATGTAGATGCACTCCTCTCTCCCTCGTTGCTAGATGACTCCATAGATTGATCTTGGTGATGCGTAGAAAATTTTAAAATTCTGCTACGTTCCCCAACAAGAAACCCCCAGCGCCCCTTTGTTTTTTCTTCTGTTGGGCCTGCTCCAGTGTTAGTTTCGGCCTGTGTAGTTTTTTCCAGATCTGCGAATTTATCTATTATCCAGTGTATTATAGTTTTGTAGAAAAGCCCCTCTAGATCATGCATTTAATAACTCATCAACCGTGCATCACATGTAAAAACTTAATATATGAAAGTTGCTTAGAATTTTGTGTAGATTAATAATTTCCTACTTTCATGCATGTTTGAAATGTTTAAAATGTTGTTTGTTTAAATTTTCTGAAATAACTTGCTAAAATGTTTTAATTCATAACTAAATAATCGTAGCTCCTTTTTAAATAAACTTTATATGTAAATGGGGTAGAAAAATTCATAGATTATCTTGGTGACTTTACTTTGCATGTTTAACAACTCTAAAATATGGTTTGGGGCAGAGCAGTACCAAACCTAAAATATGCACATGAGGGTTTTTCCGGACTTGTTGTTTGTTGTTCGGGCCTGATTTAAACTTGCCTAGTTAGGTAGTTTTCATTTGCTTCACCCCTTGCCATGCTAACAAACATTTAATGTTGTTGAGTACTTAAACAGGAGAGAACTAAATAATTGTTGTGGTGTTTTGTCAATATGCAACTCGTTGCATATTGAGCTCCACTTAATTTGTAGTATTGTTTGTGCACTTTGCCATGCCATACATTTTTAAAACCGGACATGCATCATACTTGGTTGTGCATCATGCCATGTTTATGAGTTGATTGTTTACTATGTTGCTTGCTTCTTTCCAGTTTGCTTCTCTCGTTAGCTTCAATTTCGTTCCGGAGTTGTGAGGATTCGTTCGACTATGTCTGTTTGTCTTCTTCATGGACTCGTTCTTCTTCCTTGCGGGATTTCAGGCAAGATGACCATACCCTCGAAATCACTTCTATATTTGCTTGCTAGTTGCTCGCTCTATTGCTATGCCGCGATACCTACCACTTGCTTTATCATGCCTCCCATATTGCCATGTCAAGCCCCTAACCCACCTTTTCCTAGAAAACCCTTGTTTGGCTATGTTACCGCTTTTGCTCAGCCCCTCTTATAGCGTTGTTAGTTGCAGGTGAAGTTGAAGTTTGTTCCATGTTGGAACATGGTTATGTTGGGATATCACAATATCTTTTATGTTAACTAATGCATCTATATTCTTGGTAAAGGGTGGAAGGCTCGACCTTATGCCTGGTGTTTTGTTCCACTCTTGCCGCCCTAGTTTCCGTCATACCGGTGTTATGTTCCCTGATTTTGTGTTCCTTACGCGGTTGGGTGTTATGGAAACCCCTTGACAGTTCACTTTGGATAAAACTCCTCCAGCAAGGCCCAACCTTGGTTTTACCATTTGCCTCACCACCACCTACCTTTTCCCATGGGAGTCGCGCTCCTGAGGGTCATCTTTATTTTAGCCCCCCGGGCCAGTGCTTCTCTAAGTGTTGGTCCAACCTGAGCGATGTCCGGCGCCCCCTGGGCAACCAGGGTCTATGCCAACCCGACGTCTGGCTCATCCGGTGTGCCCTGAGAAAGAGATATGTGCAGCTCCTATCGAGATTTGTCGGCACATTTGGGCGGCTTTGCTGGTCTTGTTTTACCATTGTCGAAATGTCTTGTAACCGGGATTCCGAGTCTGATCGGGTCTTCCTAGGAGAAGGAATATCCTTCGTTGAACGTGAGAGCTTGTGATGGGCTAAGTTGGGACACCCCTGCAGGGTTTTGAACTTTCAAAAGCCGTGCCCGCGGTTATGGGCAGATGGGAATTTGTTAATGTCCAGTTGTAGAAAACTTGACACTTAACTTAATTAAAATGCATCAACCACGTGTATAGCCGTGATGGTCTCTTCTCGGCGGGGTCCGGGAATTGAACACGGCTTTGGAGTTATGTTTGAACGTAAGTATTTTCAGGATCACTTCTTGATCACTTCTAGTTCACGACCATGCTTTGCTTCTCTTCTCGTTCTCATTTGCGTAAGTTAGCCACCATATATGCTAGTGTTTGCGGCAGCTCCACCTCACTACCTTTCCTACGCATAAGCTTAAATAGTCTTGATCGCGAGGGTGTGAGATTGTTGAGTCCTCGTGACTCACAGATACTTCCAAACAGTTGCAGGTGCCGATGATACCAGTGCAGGTGACACAACTGAGCTCAAGTGGGAGCCCGATGAAGATCGTGTTCGTTGTGTTGTTTTTCCAGTTGATCAGTAGTGGAGCCCAGTCGGGACAATCGGGGATCTAGCATTTGGGGTTGTCTTTATTTATGTTTGGTTCCGTAGTCGGACCTTGATTGTATTCTGGATGATGTAATGCTATATTCATGTATTGTGTGAAGTGGCGACTGTAAGCCAACTCTTTATCCCTTTCATATTCAGTACATGGGATGTGTAAATATTACCCCTCTTGCGACATGCCTACTATGCGGCTATGCCTCTAAGTCGTGCTCCGACACGTGGGAGATATAGCCGGATCGTGGGTGTTTCAAGTTGGTATCAGAGCCTTCCCCGACTTAGAAGCCCCTTGCTTGATCGAATCGCTGACGTTGCTGAGTCTAGAACAAAATGTTTTGAGTCTTAGGATTATATATATATCGGAGAGTAGGATTCTTTTTACTCCTCAGTCCCTTCGTCGCTCTGGTGAGGTCTCCTGACATAGAGTTTTGACTCTTCTCTCCTCAAATTTAACGAATTTTTTTAGGATCACGCGGGTATCTTGGAATTGTTCCGATGGTTTTGTGACGAGAACATTGTTCTTGGTGCCTCCTGACATTTAGGGGTTGTGGCAGTGTCCCGGGGAGTTGAGCTTCGAGGTGTTGTCGTCACAATTTTATCGTTGCAGTTCTAGAATACCTGAGTTCGCCGACATTGAAAATCTCTTTTATGCAGTTGTTGGTGAGATAACCTCGACGCCACCCAGTACTGGGGCGGGAGTTCGGGAGTGTTGCCATAACTCGTATAATGGATGTTTTTCAAAGGTTGAGGTAAATGATTTCTGAAGGTTTCTTGGTTATGTGTTGAAGGATGGATACAGCTGGATGTAGGATTTGCTAGTTTTGGGTGAGATATTATGCTTCCCCTGTATCCCCAACACCTGATTGCATAACCAGAAAGTTTCGGGAGTTTATAAGTGGGAATTCAAGTAGCTCCTAGGATATCTTTCCTACAGATGCATGATGTGAGATTGGGGTTCGACGTCTAGTGGTCCGCTGAGGGAGTCCTGGATTAGGGGTTCTCCGGACAGCCGGACTATATCCTTTGGACGGACTGTTGGAGTATGAAGATACAAGATTGAAGGCTTCGTCTCGTGTCTAGATGGGACTCTACTTGGCGTGGAAGGCAAGCTAGGCAATACGGATATGTATATCTCCTCCTTTGTAACTGACCTTGTGTAACCCTAGCCCCCTCCAGTGTCTATATAAACCGGAGGGTTTTAGTCCGTAGGACAACATACAATCATACCATAGGCTAGCTTCTAGGGTTTAGCCTCTCCGATCTCGTGGTAGATCAACTCTTGTAATACTCATATCATCAAGAATAAATCAAGCAGGACGTAGGGTTTTACCTCCATCAAGAGGGCCCGAACCAGGGTAAAACATCGTGTCCCCTGCCTCCTGTTACCATCCACCTTAGATACACAGTTCGGGACCCCCTACCCGAGATCCGCCGGTTTTGACACCGACATTGGTGCTTTCATTTAGAGTTCCTCTGTGTCGTCGCCGTTTGGCTTGATGGCTCATACTATCATTGATAGCGATGCAGTCTGGGGTGAGACTTTTCTCCCCGGACAGATCTTTGTGTTCGGCGGCTTCGCACTGCGGGCCAACTCGCTTGGCCATCTGGAGCAGATCGAAAGTTATGCCCCTGGCCACCAGGTCAGGTTTGGAAGCTTAAATTACATGGCCGATATCCGTGGAGACTTGATCTTTGACGGATTCGAGCCCCTACCTTGTGCGCCACGCGGTCAAGATAAGTATGATTTAGCTCTACCATCGGACCATATTCAGGAGATCGCACCGGCAACCGCTCCGAGCCTCAATTTGGAGCCAGTTGCGCCATCCATGAACAAGTCGATAGTGTTGGGTAACGTAGTAATTTCAAAAAAATTCCTACGCACACGCAAGATCATGGTGATGCATAGCAACGAGAGGGGAGAGTGTGATCTACGTACCCTTGTAGACCGACAGCGGAAGCGTTAGCACAACGCGGTTGATGTAGTCGTACGTCTTCACGGCCCGACCGATCAAGCACCGAAACTACGGCACCTCCGAGTTTTAGCACACGTTCAGCTCGATGACGATCCCCCGACTCCGATCCAGCAAAGTGTCGGGGAAGAGTTCCGTCAGCACGACGGCGTGGTGACGATCTTGATGTTCTACCATCGCAGGGCTTCGCCTAAGCACCGCTACAATATTATCGAGGATTATGGTGGAAGGGGGCACCGCACACGGCTAAGAAAATGATCACGTGGATCAACTTGTGTGTCTAGCGGTGCCCCCTGCCCCCGTATATAAAGGAGCAAGGGGAGGAGGCCGGCCGGCCCTATAGGCGCGCCAAGGAGGAGTCCTCCTCCTAGTAGGAGTAGGACTCCTACTAGGAGGGGGAAGGAAGTGGGGAGGGAGAAGGAAAGGGGGGCGCCGCCCCCCCCCTCTCCTAGTCCAATTCGGACCAGGGGGAGGAGGCGCGCGGCCCACCCTGGCTGCCCTTCTCTCTCTCCACTAAGGCCCATATGGCCCATTACTTCTCCTGGGGGGTTCCGGTAACCCTCCGGTACTCCGGTTTTCTCCGAAATCACCCGGAACACTTCCGGTGTCCGAATATAGTCGTCCAATATATCAATCTTTATGTCTCGACCATTTCGAGACTCCTCGTTATGTCCGTGATCACATCCGGGACTCCGAACTAACTTCAGTACATCAAAACTCATAAACTCATAATATAACTGTCATCGAAACGTGCGGACCCTACGGGTTCGAGAACAATGTAGACATGACCGAGACATGTCTCCGGTCAATAACCAATAGCGGAACCTGGATGCTCATATTGGCTCCTACATATTCTACGAAGATCTTTATCGGTCAGACCACATAACAACATACGTTGTTCCCTTTGTCATCGGTATGTTACTTGCCCGAGATTCGATCGTCGGTATCTCAATACCTAGTTCAATCTCGTTGTCGGCAAGTCTCTTTACTCGTTTCGTAATACATCATCTCACAACTAACTCATTAGTTGTAATGCTTGCAAGGCTTATGTGATGTGCATTACCGAGAGGGCCCAGAGATACCTCTCCGACAATCAGAGTGACAAATCCTAATCTCGAAATATGCCAACCCAACACTTACCTTTGGAGACACCTGTAGAGCTCCTTTATAATCACCCAGTTATGTTGTGACGTTTGGTGGCACACAAAGTGTTCCTCCAGCAAACGGAAGTTGCATAATCTCATAGTCATAGGAACATGTATAAGTCATGAAGAAAGCAATAGCAACATACTAAACGATCGGGTGCTAAGCTAATGGAATGGGTCATGTCAATCACATCATTCTCCTAATAATGTGATCCCGTTAATCAAATGACAACACATGCCTATGGTTAGGAAACATAACCATCTTTGATCAACGAGCTAGTCAAGTAGAGGCATACTAGTGACGTTTAGTTTGTCTATGTATTCACACAAGTATTATGTTTCCGGATAATACAATTCTAGCATGAATAATAAACATTTATCATGATATAAGGAAATAAAATAATAACATTATTATTGCCTCTAGGGCATATTTCCTTCAGTCTCCCACTTGCACTAGAGTCAATAATCTAGATTACACAGTAATGATTCTAACACCCATGGAGCTTTGGTGCTGATCATGTTTTGCTCATGGAAGAGGCTTATTCAACGGGTCTGCAACATTCAGATCCGTATGTATCTTGCAAATCTCTATGTCTCCCACCTGGACTAGATCCCGGATGGAATTGAAGCGTCTCTTGATGTGCTTGGTTCTTGTGAAATCTGGATTCCTTTGCCAAGGCAATTGCACCAGTATTGTCACAAACAATTTTCATTGGACCCGCTGCACTAGGTATGACACCTAGATCGGATATGAACTCCTTCATCCAGACTCCTTCGTTTGCTGCTTCCGAAGCAGCTATGTACTCCGCTTCACATGTAGATCCCGCCACAATGCTTTGTTTGGAACTGCAGCAACTGACAGCTCCACCGTTTAATGTAAACACGTATCCGGTTTGCGATTTAGAATCGTCCGGATCAGTGTCAAAGCTTGCATCAACGTAACCATTTACTATGAGCTCTTTGTCACCTCCATATATGAGAAACATATCCTTGTCCTTTTCAGGTATTTCAGGATGTTCTTGACCGCTGTCCAGTGATCCACTCCTGGATTACTTTGGTACCTCCCTGCTAGACTTATAGCAAGACACACATCAGGTCTGGTACACAGCATTGCATACATGATAGAGCCTATGGCTGAAGCATAGGGAACATCTTTCATTTTCTCTATATCTTCTGCATTGGTTGGGCATTGAGTCTTACTCAATTTCACACCTTGTAACATAGGCAAGAATCCTTTCTTTGCTTGATCCATTTTGAACTTCTTCAAAATTTTGTCAAGGTATGTGCTTTGTGAAAGTCCAATTAAGCGTCTTGATCTATCTTTATAGATCTTAATGCCCAATATGTAAGCAGCTTCACCGAGGTCTTTCATTGAAAAACTCTTATTCAAGTATCCCTTTATGCTATTCAGAAATTCTATATCATTTCTGATTAGTAATATGTCATCTACATATAATATCAGAAATGCTACAGAGCTCCCACTCACTTTCTTGTAAATACAGGCTTCTCCAAAAGACTGTACAAAACCAAATGCTTTGATCACACTATCAAAGCGTTTATTCCAACTCCGAGAAGCTTGCACCAGTCCATAAATGGATCGCTGGAGCTTTCATACTTTGTTAGCTCCCTTTGGATCGACAAAACCTTCCGGTTGCATCATATACAACTCTTCTTCCAGAAATCCATTCAGGAATGCAGTTTTGACATCCATCTGCCAAATTTCATAATTATAAAATGCGGCAATTGCTAACATGATTCGGACAGACTTAAGCATCGCTACGGGTGAGAAGGTCTCATCATAGTCAATTCCTTGAACTTGTCGAAAACCTTTTGCGACAAGTCGAGCTTTGTAGACAGTAATATTACCGTCAGCGTCAGTCTTCTTCTTGAAGATCCATTTATTCTCAATTGCTTGCCGATCATTGGGCAAGTGAACCAAAGTCCATACTTTGTTCTCATACATGGATCCCATCTCAGATTTCATGGCATCAAGCCATTTTGCGGAATTTGGGAACACCATCGCTTCTTCATAGTTCGTAGGTTCATCATGATCTAGTAGTATGACTTCCAGAACAGGATTACAGTACCACTCTGGTGCGGATCTTACTCTGGTTGATCTATGAGGTTCAGTAGTATCTTGTTCTGAAGTTTCATGATCATCATCATTAGCTTCCTCACTGATTGGTGTAGGTGTCATAGAAACTGGTTTCTGTGATGTACTACTTTCCAATAAGGGAGCAGGTATAGTTACCTCGTCATGTTCTACTTTCCTCCCACTCACTTCTTTCAAGAGAAACTCCTTCTCTAGAAAGTTTCCTAATTTAGCAACAAAAGTCTTGCCTTCGGATCTGTGATAGAAGGTGTGTCCAATAGTTTCCTTTGGATATCCTATGAAGACACATTTCTCTGATTTGGGTTCGAGCTTATCAGGTTGAAGCTTTTTCACATAAGCATCGCAGCCCCAAACTTTCAGAAACGACAACTTTGGTTTCTTGCCAAACCACAGTTCATAAGGTGTCATCTCAATGGATTTTGATGGTGACCTATTTAACATGAATGCGGCCGTCTCTAGAGCATATCCCCAAAACGATAGCGGTAAATCAGTAAGAGACATCATAGATCGCACCATATCTAGTAAAGTACGATTACGACGTTCAGACACACCATTACGCTGTGGTGTTCCGGGTGGCGTGAGTTGCAAAACTATTCCGCATTGTTTCAAATGTACGCCAAACTCGTAACTCAAATATTCTCCTCCACGATCAGATCATAGGAATTTTATTTTCTTGTTACGATGATTTTCAACTTCACTCTGAAATTCTTTGAACTTTTCAAACGTTTCAGACTTATGTTTCATTAAGTAGATATACCCATATCTGCTTAAGTCATCTGTGAAGGTGAGAAAATAACGATATCCGCCACGAGCCTCAACATTCATCGGACCACATACATCTATGTATGATTTCCAATAAATCTGTTGCTCTCTCCATAGTGCCGGAGAACGGTGTTTTTGTCATCTTACCCATAAGGCACGGTTCGCAAGTACCAAGTGATTCATAATCAAGTGGTTCCAAAAGTCCATCACACTATGGGAATCAGCTATTTTGCCGTCTGCCACGGCAGACGGCAAAGGCATGAACGGCGGACGGCAAAGGCCTTTGCCGTCAGCCGCGGATGGCAAAAGCTCCGGCAAAGTAGGCTATGGTAAACAGCTACTTTGCCGTATGCTTCCTGGCGGCTGACGGCAAAGGCCCTTTGCCGTCTGCGGCGGACGGCAAAGAGAGCGGACGGCAATAATTGCGCTGTCAGTACGTTAAGTGGCTAACGGCAGGCCTTTGTCGTCCGCCGCTGACGGCAAAATTTCTAGTGTCTTTGCCGTCCGCCGTATGATGTCATCTACACATCACTACATGGCAGGTTCTTTGCCGTCTGCCACTGATGGCAAAGTCTTCGCCGTCTGCCACTATAGGCAAACTGACCAAATGGGTCAGCTCCCAGGAAGCACAGCTGGATGCCACGTGTCTTCTTTGCCGTCCGCGGCAGACGGCAAAGAGCCCATTGCCGTCGGTGGCAGACGGCAAAGAGCCTGCATATTGGCTCTTTTATCTGTTTTTTATTAAATCCAACAATTTTCATCACAAATATATATGACATATATAGATATATTTCAAAAGGCCATTACAGAGCAAACATATAAGATATCCAACACATAACTTCATCATCCAACCATATATATTACATGCATAGTTCCATCATACATAACAAGTTCAACATAGAGGCATCCAACCATATATATTACAATAGTTTCATCCAACGATACATGCATAGTTCAACGATACAAAAGAAACAGAGAAAGGGATAAGGAGAACTCCATCTATGCAAGCTTTCGTCAAGTGAATGAAATCTGCAAAATGAAAAATAAGAAAGTTAGAACAAGAAGAGTAGAACAAGAAGAAGAGTAGAACAAGAAGAAGACTTGAACAAGAAGAGTAGAACAAGAAGAAGACTAGAACAAGAAGAGTATGTCATTTATGAGCTAACTTATGTGAAATGGATCATATATGAGCTAACTAAGTTGAAATGGGTCATTTATGAGCTAGCTAAGGTGAAATGGATCATTTATGAGCTAACTTAGTTGAAATGGGACGTTTATGAGCTAACTAAGGTCAAATGGATCGTTTTTGAGGTAACTAAGGTAAAATGGATCGTTTTTTAGCTAACTTAGGTGAAATGGATCATTTATGAGCTAACTTAGTTGAAATGGATCGTTTTTGAGCTAACTTAGGTGAAATGGATCGTTTATGAGCTAATTTAGTTGAAATGGATCTTTTTGAGCTAACTTAGGTGAAATGGATCATTTAAGAGCTAATTTAGGTGAAATGGATCGTTTTTTAGCTAACTTGGTGAAATGGATCGTTTATGAGCTAAATTAGTTGAAATGGATCGTTTATGAGATAACCTTGGTAAGATGGGTCATTTTGGAATTAACCTAGGTGAAATGGGTCATTTTAAAGCTAACGTAGGTAAAATGGATCATTTAGGAGCTAATCTAGGTAAAATGGGTCATTTTTGAGCTCACTTGGATGAACTGGATCATTTATAAGCTAACCTAGGTAAAATGGGTCATTTTAGAGCTAACTTAGGTAAAATGGATCGTCTATGAGCTAACTAAGCTAATTATGCGATTTTTGACATAAGTAAGCTAAGTATAGATCGTTTTAGAGCTAACTTAGGTAAAATGGATGGTTTTGGAGGTCAGTAAGCTTATTAAGTCATTTTGGAGGAGAAGAAGCTAAGTCTAGGTCATTATGGTAAGCATTGGAGGAAATAAAGCTAAGTCTAGGTCTTTATGCATGTGTTAAGCAAAACACTAGATAAACTTACCAAGATCCAGGAGGTGTAGGAGCGGGGTGGCTCGTGTCGGAAGCTGGAGAAGGATCGTGCGATGCTTGTCTGGAGTTACGCTGCACCAAAGATCATTTCCAATGTCTTGTTAGCATGATGACACTCAAATGTTAAGACTAGCAAGTAATGTCCATTCAAATAAAACTCACCATGGTCCCAGGAGCAATCACTGGCATCGGCGGAGCGGTCTGACCTGTCTTCTTGCACACAGACTGCACATTTGGTTTTGACGACTCAGTCATACTAGTTAGTAATGAGACAAACACTACATGAATGTTTTGGCTAATCTGCAGAAGAAACTTACCACAAGGAGCTCGTACATGGCCCTTGCCTGCATGTCATTCCGTGCCCTCTCCTCCTCCATCATCTTTGTCGTCCTCTCCTCCAACTCCCGCTGCCTCTCCGCCACCTCCGCCAGAAGTTTCTCCGTTCTATCTCTCTCACTCTGTATAGCAGCCTGCAACACCACTCACATGACCATTTGTAATCACTGATGGAAGCGCACACAATGTAATGGAGAAAGATAACTGAGTACGTATCACTAACCTTGATGGTGAGTTGCACTGGCCGTTCACGAGGCCTTATCTCAGGAGCGGAGCTCGACTGGCGCGCCTTGATCTCCGGGAGAGTGCTAGGACAACGGATAAGTCCATCTCCAATGGCTATGGAGCCATGGGACCTCCCGCCACCAGATATCATCACCAGCTCTGGATCAATGGGACCCTGGGTCGGGTTAAAGTCCTCCCCTTTCCTCGCCTTCCCCTCATCTCTATATCTCACGAGCTTGTTGTGGGAGGAGATGTTGGTGAAGTTGTTTGCATCATCGAGGTCAGACTAAGAGAAAGCCTTGACTTCCTTGAAAGAGGCAGTGTGGGCCATGGCATACAGGTCGTACACCTCTGGCACCTTATCCGCCTTATTGTAGCGTGCCTGAAAGAGAGAAACAATGAAAATTAGTAATTAAAGGGCTCAAGCTAGCATGATGAATGAATTGCATGAATCATGAAGCAAACCACATACCCAGTTGCGCCCGAACTGATATAAGTTGGAGCTGCCTTGATGGTGTGGCACACCTTCCATTTGGGCACGTTTGTCCTTGGCCTCGTTGTGGAGGGCTAGCCATTGTTTTGAGCACCACTCATCGACCAACACCTCCCAACAATCCATCCAATCCGCACACCATCTCGGAGGCGCCTAAGTTAGCAAATAGAAACTTGAGCGCTACGGCTAAGAATTACTAAATGAAGGAACTTAAGTAGAGAAGGCCTTAAGAATTACCTTCATGTACTGCTCCTTACTCAGGAACTTATCGCGGCACGCTGGCTTGGTCTTCTTGATACCACGCAAGGCGTAGTAGTCTCGAACAGCCTGCACCCGAACCTCGTGCCGTAAGTTCTGGAGTAGGCGCTTGTAGACGTTCTCGATAACATGTGTCGCGTCCTCCTCGTATCCCTCCTCACACCTGTAGAATGTCTGCAATCAAATGAGACAATATTGATTAGTACAATTAATAACTAGCTAGTTGAAAATTTTTAAATGTGTAAAGGAGAAATTACCCAGAACTTTCTGATCACCATGTCTGCCCTCGTGTCGCACACGACACCGTCGATAATCTCATCCGGCGGGGCCAGGGCAGCCACGTAGTGCTCCCAGCTCAATCCAAGCTCTGGAAGCCGACCCTCACCAGGCAACGTGACAAACCCCGGGAAGTTTTCCCGGCAAAGAACTACAAGGACGGAGTTGGGCCGGCGGACACTATGATGGTGGTCCCAACCCCTGCAGCATGACAAGGCCAACGCATTAGTTATTTGAAGAAATGTGAATGCAGAAGGTACAAAAATATTAAATGCACTTACGTACCTCTCCCCATCAGGGAAAATCAACCACCTCTGCTCGCGGGTCACCGGCACGGACGGGAGCCGTGTAGCACCACGCTGGTAGACGTTGCCCCCCTCCTCCCCCTCCTCATCAGTCGGCTCCCCGCCATCATCAGCATTGGCCACTCGGCTCCCCGCTATGCTCAGGCTGACCCGACCAGGTACCCCATCCAGACATGTGCTCCTCCTGGGTCTCGTGGGCCCATGTCTCATGGGCCAAAGGCCCGTCGACCCGAGGCTCGTGGGCCGAAGACTCGTGGACCGGAGGCTCGTGGACCGGAGTCCGTGCAGCCTCCTCCTCAGACGAGTCCACCCTAGCAGTCACGTGCTCGGGTGAAACAGCTGGGGGCGGTGGCGAGGAAGGCGCCGTAAGAGTCACCCTACCTCCTCTCCCGCGACCACGTGCTCCACCTCCTCTCTTCTTCTTACCTTGTCCCCTGCTGGGCACCGCGGTCGATGAAGAAGGGCCCGGCGGTGTCGCCATACTGTCCAGCAACGCTCAGCGGAGAGGTGCATGTGGAATGGAAGACCTCGCACCACGCGCCGACGAAGAAGGGGCCTCGGCGCGCTCCCGACCAGCGCCCACCATCTTTCAACACCTGCCATGACAAAGAATAAACGAAATTAGTACAACATAAAAAAGTACCGACATGAATAATAATATGTATATCACTTAAGTGTATCATCATCAAGTACAACATAAAAAAATTGAATACCTGACACTACTAATAATCTCGATCAGTATCATCAATAAATGCATAATCATCATCATCACTATAATCAATGATGGGCTCATAGGGTTCATTGGCATCAACATGTGCAAGGCCACCTTGACGTAATCGGTCAAGCATTGACAGGTCATCCGCAGCAGTAACCTCTTATTGTTCCGGCTCTTCTTGTTCCTCCTCTGGGGTGATGTCGGATTCATTGTCGCTGTCTACTTCAATGTTTTGGGGTGAAGTATAGCGGTTCTTGAAACGCTTTTTGGAAAGACGTGTCTCTTGGAAGAATTCTCCTTCATACGTGTCTGGGTTAATGTGAGGTTCATAATCCTCTTCCTTTGGGGGAGAAAGTCTAGCACGTGGTGGCACTTCATAAACGACATCCCAACCTTTCAGATTTGGATTAGTTTGGCAGGCCCACGGTAGATAGAATACTTGGGTCGCCTGTTGAGCCATAATATAGACATCAGGAACATCTAAATGAGTGCTTTGGTTGATTTCAACTAGCCCTATATGTTCATGAGTCCTTCTAGTCTCCTTCGGCTGAAACCAATAACATTTGAAGACTACGACATTCGGTGGGTTTTCACCATAAAACAGAAGTTCATAAATTGCTTCAACTCTCCCATAATACTCGGTACCTCCTTCGCCGATAGTAGATACACAACAATTTGTAGACTTTCGGTCGGCCATAGATAGCTCTTTGCCATAGGTACGAAAGCGATACCCGTTGATGTCGTACTTGTCAAATGAACGGACCTTATAGTCAAAACCATTAGCGACTTGTCTCAATTCGGCGTCCATAGACTCTGAATTAGCCTACAAGTTTAATATGAAAGGATTGTTGCATTATGCACAAATTAGCGAATGAAATGAAATTGTCTAATAGAAATTACCGTTTGTTTGAACCAAGAGATGAAACCGGGATAGCCACCTCCTTGCTTTGCGAGAAGCTCATACTCTTCGATGGAATCCTTTTGGATCTCCGCTCCATACGAGAATATGGCGACGTATCGATTGTATGACATATCCAGGAATAAGAGTAGTTCAAAGGAAATAGAAGTTGCGAAACAATGTACCGAGAACTTACTCGATGTACGGCCGCACTTCTATCAGGTTGTTGAAGATATACAACGAAATGGTCCGCCATTCTTCGTTATCCAAAGATACTGGATGTGAAACACTAGCTGGTGCGAGATTCCCTTTGAATAGGCTGAGGTTGGATCCACCCTTTTTAGGCTCGTCAGCATTGTACCGAGGCTTCGGATTATGCAAATGACGATTTTTGGCTTCGTAGTGCGCTATTACGAAGTTTGCCGCCTCCTCTGTGATGAATGCCTCAGCCATCGATGCTTCAATTCTACGTTTATTTTTACATTTTTATCGAAGCGTCTTCTGCATCCTCTCAGTTGGGTAGCACCAAAGATTTTGCACGCCCCCCCCCCAATCTTGCCTTGGTCGGGAGATGCAAAATCAAATGCTGCATTGGATTAAAGAAGCCCGGTGGAAAGATCTTCTCTAACTTGCAGATCAACTCCGGCGCCAACTCTTCCATTTCTTCTAGCACGCCAGGCGATAGTTCTTTCGCACAAAGAACATGGAAGAAATAGCTGAGTTCTGCCAGTACTAGCCATTCATCCTCAGGGATGAAGCCACGCAACATCACCGGCATTACCCGCTCAATCCATATGTGCCAATCATGACTCTTGAGACCAAATATCTTCAGTTTATCAAGATTCGCTCCCCTCTTTAGATTCGCTGCATACCCATCAGGGAACATCAACTGCTGTTGCACCCACAAGAGAATTTCCCTCATAGCTGGCCTTCCAAGATTGAACCATGCCTTTGGCTTCGTCCAGTTCTGCTTTCCTTTCGGTTCTTTCATGTTTTGTAACGGCCTATCACATAGCGCCTCCAGATCGACTCTAGCCTTAGTATTATCCTTTGACTTCCCATCTATGCTGAACAATGTACCAAAAAGTGCCTCGGCGATATTCTTCTCAGTGTGCATCACGTCGATGTTGTGTGGGCAAAGGAGGTCTTTGAAGTAAGGCAGATCCCATAAGCATGTTTTGTGAGTCCATGCGTGCTTAGTATTATACCCCTTGAAGTACCCTGGACGTTTTGGATCTGGCTCGAGAGCATTTAACTGATCCAGGGTCTGTTGGCCTGTCAATGCAGGTGGTGCAGAGTTTTTGACAACTCTACCCCTGATGAAGTTCTTCTTGTCTTTCCTGAACTTATGGCGAGGATCCAGGAACTGTCTATGCATGTCGAAGCAAGAAAACTTGCGACCGGCCTGAAGCCAACGAAACTCAAGAGCTCCCTTGCAGGTGGGGCACGGGAACCTTCCATGCACACACCAGCCAACGAATAGCGCATACGCCGGCAAGTCATGCGTCGAGTACATGTACCAGACACGCATTATGAAGTTCCGTTTGCTAAAGGCGTCGTATGTCTTAAACCCATTATCCCAGGCTTCTTGCAATTCGTCCTTAAGCGGCTGCATGTACACATTCATATTTTTGCCCCGATAGTTGGGCCCTGGAATTATCAACGTCAGGAAAATGTTCTTTCTTTGCATAATCTGTCCGGGGGGGAGATTGAGTGGAAAGACAAATATGGGCCAACAACTGTATTGGGTTGCCGTCATACCAAACACACTGAAACCATCCGTGCTGATGCCGACTCGAGGATGCCTCGGATCTGCCGCTTTGTCAGCATGTAATTCATCAAACTTTTTCCACGCAACACCATCCGATGTGTGTACCATCATCAGATTCCCATCTGCATCTAGTTCGGTTCTTTTGCCTGTTTTGTGCCATGTCATCTGTCTGGCCGTCTCTTCGACCATGAAAAGACGTTGAAGTCTTGGTACGATTGGCATATACCGAAGAACACTAACGGGGATTTTGGTCTGTGTCTTCTCACCCATACCGTTGTCTACCACAATATACCTGGAAGACTTGCAAATGGGACAATAGTTCAAGTACGCATAGTCAAGCCTAAATAAGGCACATCCTTTCTCACAGGCATGTATCTTCTCATAGGGCATCTTCAGTGCACGGAGGATTTTGTCCGACTGGTACAGGTTTGCAGGCATTACATGGCCTTTGGGTAGAAAGCATCCAAATACTGTCATAATTGCATCATAGCATTCTCTGCCCAAGTTGAACTGAGCCTTCAGAGCCATTACTTGTGAGATGGCATCCAACTGAAAAAGCTCAATGTGCTCGTGGAGCGGACGTTTCGAAGACTCCAACATTTCATTGAAGGCCTTTGCAGATTCCTCCATCTCCTCGTCCGAATCCCGAGCATCATCATAGCCTTGCACCATGTTTTCCATCCCGGTACCATGCTCGTCAATGCGACGACGATCCACCTCAGCTCGGTCACGTTGGGCAGACTCACCATGAAATGTCCACACCGTATAATCGGGCGTAAAACCACTCTTCTGCAGGTGTTTGCCCATTTCAGCCTCTGTCTTCTTTTCCCAATTGCCGCACCGGAAACAGGGGCACCAGGTTTTCTTTTGGCCATTTGCAAATGCGGCTTGCACAAACCCCTTAGTTTTTGTGAACCATTCAGCGCTCCATTTGTTCTGACCAGTGTGACCGGTATACATCCAAGCACGGTCACTCATCTTGACTTTCAGAGCTACTGGACACACAACAATTATATATGTAATTCACCATGTATATATTCATCAGTTGATCTACTTTGTCAATTTTATTACGTCCGTGCAACCTACACTCTAATAGGTAATGATAGGTCCTAATCCCAACCGAGTATGTGTAGATTGGGTTCATTTTCCCATATGCTATGCTCCGGATCCGACGCAAAATTTTGGTAGCACCTCCCCACTGTTCTCCTGATACACGTCTCTGCAATAAACAGAGAGGATGTGTACCCGGAGAACAACAGGGGAGGCACTGACGAAATTTATGCGTCGGATCTGGAGCAAAGCATATGGGAAAACGAACCCAATCTACACATACTCGGGCTGTCCGTGGATAGCGTTGGACAATTCGAAAGAATCAAGGTTATAAATATGCAAATGCATGCATATTTATAACTATGACGCTTTCGAACGGGAGACACATATTATTTACGCATACTGATGATTCAAGACACATATATAGCTAGCTATCAAGTTTCATGTCATTTGTGCAAATAATTAATGGGGGAGAAGGACATGTCATTTGTGCTCACCCACGAACGAAGGGGCAGAGCTCGTCAAATGCACGGCGCGGTCGTCGAACACCAAACCTCACAGCGATGAAACAACTGCACATTTAAATCTACCCGATCAACACAATTATATATGATGTTTTTCATAACAAAATCGAAAAATATATGACCTAATTAATAATTCACAAATATATAACCCCGTCGGCCTCTGGAAGGCCAAAGAGCACCTTTTCGGGAGGTTTAGGGGGTCGGGGTGTCATGTCGGTGTCGGGGTGCTGTTTCGGGGTTAGGGTGTCATGTCGGGGTCGGGGTGTCGGGGTGTGGTGTCGTGGTCTGTGTGTCGGGGTGTGGTGTCGAGGTCGGGGTGTTGGGGTCAGGGTGTCGGGGTCAGGTGTCGGGGTGTGGTGTCGGGGTCAGTGGTCGGGGTGTTTCCTTCTATCCTTCTTGTTCTTTCCTTCTCTTCTTCTTTTTTCTTCTTCTTTCGTTTCTTCTTCTTCTTCTATCCTTCTTCTTCTTTCCTTTCTTCTTCTTCTTCTTCTTCTTCTTCTTCTTCTTCTTTCCTTTCTTCTTCTTTCCTTTCTTCTTCTTCTTCTTTTTTCATCTTTTTTCTACTTCTTTTACTACTTTTCTTTTCTTCTATTCTTCTTCTTCTACTTCTTCTACTTGTTCTACTTCTTTTCTTCTTCTTCTCTTTCATCTTTTTTCTACTTCTTTTCTTCTCTTCTTTTTCATCTTTTTTCCACTTCTTCTTCTTTTCTTCTACATATTCTTTTTTCTAACACTAACACTAAATTTTCTTCTTTTCTAACACTAAATCTAACACTAACACTAACACTAACAATTAAACAAGAATTAAACAGCAAAAAAAAGAAAAACAGAAAAAAAAAACTCATCGGAGCAGGGGGCGGCGCTGGCGCCGGGGTGGTGGGTGGGTGGGGGGGCGGGGGCTCCGGGGCAGTGGGATGGCCGGGCGGGGGGCGGGGGGGCGGGGGCGGGAGGGGCGGGGGCGCGCGCGGGCGGCGGGACGGTGGGGGGCGGGGCGGGGGGGAGGGGGTGGGAGCGGCGGCTGGCGCCGGACGGCGATGGGCGATGGCGGGTGCGGCGAGGGCGGGGGCGGCGCCGGGCGGCGGGGGCGGCGGGGGCGGGGGCGGAGGAGGTCGAGGGAGAGAGATGAGTAACGGGCGGGGGAGGGGGCTCGGCCGTTAGTTAGGTTAGTTAGGGTAGCCTTTGCTGTCCGCCCTCCTTTGCCGTCCGCTTTTCTTCATATTTGCCATCTGCGGCGGACGGCAAAGCAGGGGGACGTTAAGTATTTTTTAACCAGCTCCTCAGTGGGCCCCCCGTCCCTCTTTGCCGTCTGCTAGCGGACGGCAAAGATTCTTTGTCGTCAGCTAGCGGACGGCAAAGAGCTGGCTGATGGCAAAGGCTTTCTATGCCATCAGCCAGTTCTTTGCCGTCTACTTTCGGGTAGCTGATGGCAAAGAGCTTCTTTGCCATCCGCTAGCTGACGGCAAAGAGCTGGAAGATGGCAAAGTAGCTGATTCCAATAGTGTCAGTATGGAGTTTCTTCATGCGCTTTACACCGATATGACCCAAACGGCAGTGCCACAAATAAGTTGCACTATCATTATCAACTTTGCATCTTTTGGCTTCAACATTATGAATATGTGTGTCACTACTATCGAGATTTAATAAGAATAGACCACTCTTTAAGGGTGCATGACCATAAAAGATATTACTCATATAAATAGAACAACCATTATTCTCTGATTTAAATGAATAACCGTCTCGCATCAAACAAGATCCAGATATAATGTTCATGCTTAACGCTGGCACCAAATAACAATTATTTAGGTCTAATACTAATCCCGAAGGTAGATGTAGAGGTAGCGTGCCGACCGCGATCGCATCGACTTTGGAACCATTTCCCACGTGCATCATCACCTCGTCCTTAGCCAATCTTCTCTTAATCTGTAGTCCCTGTTTCGAGTCAAATGTTAGCAACAGAACCAGTATCAAATACCCAGGTGCTACTGCGAGCATTAGTAAGGTACACATCAATAACATGTATATCACATATACCTTTGTTCACCTTGCCATCCTTCTTATCCGCCAAATACTTGGGGCAGTTCCGCTTCCAGTGACCAGTCTTCTTGCAGTAGAAGCACTCAGTTTCAGGCTTAGGTCCAGGTTTGGGTTTCTTCTCTTGAGTAGCAACTTGCTTGCTGTTCTTTTTGAAGTTCCCCTTCTTCTTCCCTTTGCCCTTTTTCTTGAAACTAGTGGTCTTGTTGACCATCAGCACTTGATGCTCCTTCTTGATTTCTACCTCCGCAGCTTTCAGCATTGCGAAGACCTCGGGAATAGTCTTATTCATCCCTTGCATATTATAATTCATCACGAAGCACTTGTAGCTTGGTGGCAGTGATTGGAGAATTCTGTCAATGACGCAATCATCTGGAAGATTAACTCCCAATTGAATCAAGTGATTATTATACCCAGACATTTTGAGTATATGCTCACTGACAGAACTGTTTTCCTCCATCTTGCAGCTATAGAACTTATTGGAGACTTCATATCTCTCAATCCGGTCATTTGCTTGAAATATTAACTTCAACTCATGGAACATCTCATATGCTCCATGACGTTCAAAACGTCGTTGAAGTCCCGATTCTAAGCCGTAAAGCATGGCACACTGAACTATCGAGTAGTCATCAGCTTTGCTCTGCCAGACGTTCATAACATCTGGTGTTGCTCCAGCAGCAGGCCTGGCACCCAGCGGTGCTTCCAGGACGTAATTCTTCTGTGCAGCAATGAGGATAATCCTCAAGTTACGGACCCAGTCCGTGTAATTGCTACCATCATCTTTCAACTTTGCTTTCTCAAGGAACGCATTAAAATTCAACGGAACAACAGCACGGGCCATCTATCTACAATCAAACATAAAAAAGCAAGATACTATCAGGTACTAAGTTCATGATAAATTTAGGTTCAATTAATCATATTACTAAAGAACTCCCACTTAGATAGACATCCCTCTAACCTCTAAGTGATTACGTGATCCAAATCAACTAAACCATGTCCGATCATCACGTGAGATGGAGTAGTTTCATTGGTGAACATCACTATGTTGATCATATCTACTATATGATTCACGCTCGACCTTTCGGTCTCCGTGTTCCGAGGCCATATCTGTATATGCTTGGCTCGTCAACTATAACCTGAGTATTTCGCGTGTGCAACTGTTTTGCACCCGTTGTATTTGAACGTAGAGCCTATCACACCCGATCATCACGTGGTGTCTCAGCACGAAGAACTTTCGCAACGGTGCATACTCAGGGAGAACACTTCTTGATAATTAGTGAGAGATCATCTTAAAATGCTACCGTCAATCAAAGCAAGATAAGATGCATAAAAGATAAACATCACATGCAATCAATATAAGTGATATGATATGGCCATCATCATCTTGTGCTTGTGATCTCCATCTTCGAAGCACCGTCGTGATCACCATCGTCACCGGCGCGAGACCTTGATCACCATCGTAGCATCGTTGTCGTCTCGCCAATCTTATGCTTCCATGACTATCGCTACCGCTTAGTGATAAAGTAAAGCATTACAGCGCAATTGCATTGCATACAATAAAGCGACAACCATATGGCTCCTGCTAGTTGCCGATAACTTGGTTACAAAACATGATCATCTCATACAATAAAATTTAGCATCATGTCTTGACCATATCACATCACAACATGCCCTGCAAAAACAAGTTAGACGTCCTCTACTTTGTTGTTGCAAGTTTTACGTGGCTGCTACGGGCTTTAAGCAAGAACCAATCTTACCTACGCATCAAAACCACAACGATAGTTTGTCAAGTTGGTGCTATTTTAACCTTCGCAAGGACCGGGCGTAGCCACACTCGGTTCAAATAAAGTTGGAGAAACTGACACCCGCTAGCCACCTTTGTGCAAAGCACGTCGGGAGAACCGGTCTCGCGTAAGCGTATGCGTAATGTCGGTCCACGCCGCTTCGTCCAACAATACCGCCGAACCAAAGTATGACATGCTGGTAAGAAGTATGACTTATATCGCCCACAACTCACTTGTGTTCTACTCGTGCATATAACATCAACACATAAAACCTAGGCTCTGATGCCACTGTTGGGTAACGTAGTAATTTCAAAAAAATTCCTACGCACAGGCAAGATCATGGTGATGCATAGCAACGAGAGGGGAGAGTGTGATCTACGTACCCTTGTAGACCGACAGCGGAAGCGTTAGCACAACACGGTTGATGTAGTCGTACGTCTTCACGGCCCGACCGATCAAGCACCGAAACTACGACACCTCCGAGTTTTAGCACATGTTCAGCTCGATGACGATCCCCGGACTCCGATCCAGCAAAGTGTCGGGGAAGAGTTCCGTCAGCACGACGGCGTGGTGACGATCTTGATGTTCTACCGTCGCAGGGCTTCGCCTAAGCACCGCTACAATATTATCGAGGATTATGGTGGAAGGGGGCACCACACACGGCTAAGAAAACGATCACGTGGATCAACTTGTGTGTCTAGGGGTGCCCCCTGCCCCCGTATATAAAGGAGCAAGGGGAGGAGGCCGGCCGGCCCTATAGGCGCGCCAAGGAGGAGTCCTCCTCCTAGTAGGAGTAGGACTCCTACTAGGAGGGGGAAGGAAGTGGGGAGGGAGAAGGAAAGGGGGGCACCGCCCCCCCTCTCCTAGTCCAATTCGGACCAGGGGGGAGGAGGCGCGTGGCCTACCCTGGCTGCCCTTCTCTCTCTCCACTAAGGCCCATATGGCCCATTACTTCTCCCAGGGGGGTTCCGGTAACCCTCCGGTACTCCGATTTTCTCCGAAATCACCCGGAATACTTCCGGTGTCCGAATATAGTCGTCCAATATATCAATATTTATGTCTCGACCATTTCGAGACTCCTCGTTATGTCCGTGATGACATCCGGGACTCTGAACTAACTTCGGTACATCAAAACTCATAAACTCATAATATAACTATCATCGAAACCTTAAGCGTGCGGACCCTACGGGTTCGAGAACAATGTAGACATGACCGAGACATGTCTCCGGTCAATAACCAATAGCGGAACCTGGATGCTCATATTGGCTCCTACATATTCTACGAAGATCTTTATCGGTCAGACCGCATAACAACATACTTTGTTCCCTTTGTCATCGGTATGTTACTTGCCCGAGATTCGATCGTCAGTATCTCAATACCTAGTTCAATCTCGTTACCGGCAAGTCTCTTTACTCGTTTCGTAATACATCATCTCGCAACTAACTCATTAGTTGCAATGCTTGCAAGGCTTATGTGATGTGCATTACCGAGAGGGCCCAGAGATACCTCTCCGACAATCGGAGTGACAAATCCTAATCTCGAAATACGCCAACCCAACATTTACCTTTGGAGACACCTGTAGAGCTCCTTTATGATCACCCAGTTACGTTGTGACGTTTGGTGGCACACAAAGTGTTCCTCCGGCAAACGGGAGTTGCATAATCTCATAGTCATAGGAACATGTATAAGTCATGAAGAAAGGAATAGCAACATACTAAACGATCGGGTGCTAAGCTAATGGAATGGGTCATGTCAATCACATCATTCTCCTAGTAATGTGATCCCGTTAATCAAATGACAACACATGTCTATGGTTAGGAAACATAACCATCTTTGATTAAAGAGCTAGTCAAGTAGAGGCATACTAGTGATGTTTAGTTTGTCTATGCATTCACACAAGTATTACGTTTCCGGATAATACAATTCTAGCATGAATGATAAACATTTATCATGATATAAGGAAATAAAATAATAACATTATTATTGCCTCTAGGGCATATTTCCTTCAGATAGACCCCGCCACGGAGGCCGTATCCTCTGCGGCGATCGAGCCGAATATCGACCTTACCCTTCACGAGAGCCGTGTTGCTAAAATGACGGATCCTTCTCTGGCCACGAACTCCGAACCGCCTGCGCCCGTTCCTGTCGAATTCGATTGGGTGCCGGTCATGGAGTTTACCTCTGCGGATATTTTTTAGCACTCGCCCTTTGGCGGCATACTGAACTCATTAAGGTCTCTCTCCTTGTCAGGAGAGTCCTGGCCGAACTACGTCCGGCAGGATTGGGATGCGGATGACGAAGAAATTCGCCGCCCACCCACCACCCACTTAGTAGCCACTGTCGATGACTTAACCGACATGCTCGACTTCGACTCCGAAGACATCGACGCAATGGATGACGATGCGGGAGGCGAAGAGGAACCACTGCCCACAGGGCACTAGACACCCAGTTCATCACATGACGTATACATGGTGCACACACCTAAAGAAAATAACGACGAGGAACGGAAGGACGCAGTGAAGGGTTGTTCCCTCGAGAAGCAGTCAAAACGGAGGCGTAAGCACCTCTCCAAATCCCGCCTCGGCAGAAATAACGATCACATAGACCCAGCGTTAGAGCAGGGTGAACCATTGCCCGACCACGGCAACACGGAAAATCAAGCCGAACAACCCAACCCCGTCGAAGATAACAGTGCGGACAACATCACACCGGACAGGCACCAGGAGCAACATAACGCCCACCAAAGGCTTGTTGCCACGGCGAGGAGTCTGAAAAAACAGAAGCAAAGGCTCAAGGCTGCACAAGACGCACTCAAAATCAAATGGAGTGAAGTACTCAACACTGCAGCGAAATACGGCAGTAATCGCCACACCAAGAGCTATCCGAAGCGAAAGTTGCTACCTGAATTTGATGAGGAGGCCTTAGATCCTCCACAATTAAAAAATAAAACGGCCATCCGATCGGATAGACGACCTCATAGCCAACATAAAGCGACAATCGACACCGCACATAAACCAGTACGCGATCCGCGTAAGGGCTCGCATCAAAAGGACGGCGCAACCAGATCCATCTATGGACCACGCAGGCGCGCTCCAACATACAATGCAACACAACAAACATCTGAACACCACGGTACACCCAAATACAGGGGTGCCGCACACCCTCTATGTTTCACCGACGAGGTGCTGGATCATGAATTTCCAGAGGGATTCAAACCCGTAGGCATACAACGGAACAACAGACCCTGGGGTCTGGATTGAGGACTACATCCTCCATATCCATATGGCTCGAGGAGATGATCTCCATGCCATCAAGTACTTACCCCTCAAGCTCAAAGGGCCAGCTCGGCACTGGCTTAAAAGCCACCCCGAAAACTCCATCGGAAGCTGGGAAGAGCTCGAAGACGCCTTTCGGGCAAATTTTCAAGGGACATATGTCCGACCACCGGATGCAGACGATTTAAGTCATATAACTCAACAGCCCGGTGAGTCAGCTCGAAAACTTTGGAACAGGTTCCTCACTAAAAATAACCAAACAGTTGACTGTCCGGACGCTGAAGCCTTAGCAGCCTTCAAGCATAGCGTTCGAGACGAGTGGCTCGCCAGACACCTCGGTCAAGAAAAGCCGAGAACAATGGCAGCATTAACAAGCCTCATGACCCGTTTTTGAGCGGGCGAGGACAGTTGGTTAGCCCGATGCAGGACCAGCGACCCAAGTACATCCGAGGTTAGGGATGGAAACGGGAAATCACGATGCAGCTAGAATAAGCGCCGGAATAAAGAAGACAGCCCGAAGAGCACGGCAGTAAACGTCGGATTTAGAAGCTCTCGGCCAGGGCAGCAGAAGCCACCCTCCAAAGGCAACAGAGACGAATTGTCCAGCCTAAACAAAATTCTGGACCAAATATGTCAGATCCATAGCACCCCTGATAAACCTGCAAATCATACCCACGGAGAATGTTGGGTCTTCAAACAGTCCGGCATGCTCAACGCCGAACACAAGGGGCAGGATACACCAAGTGAAGACGAGGACGAGCCTCGCAAGCAAAGCACAGGGGAATAGAAGAAAATCCCACTAGAAGTCAAAACAGTCAACATGTTACACGTGATAAAAGGGAGAAACAAAGCGGCACCTTTAGAGGAACATGCCCCAGGGCCTATCACCGCGGAGCTCCTCCACTGGTCGTCCCAACTAATCACCTTCGACCATCGGGATTACTCGGTAAGTATCCGGCGTGCAGGATGGGCTGCCTTGGTGTTAGATCCAATAATTGACGGATACCACCTCACCCGAGTCCTGATGGACGGCGGCAGCAGTTTAAATCTGATATATCAGGACACAGTCCGCAAAATGGGGATAGACCCAACAAAAATTCGCCGCAGCAATACTACCTTTAAAGGAGTAACGCCAGGCCCGGAGGCTCACTACAGGGGCTCCCTGCTACTAGAGGTTATATTCTGCTTCCCCAATAACTTCCGCAGCAAAAATTTAACTTTCCACGTCGCTCTGTTCCAAAGTGGCTATCAAGCACTACTCGGACGCGAAGTTTCCGCTCGCTTTAACACAATACCGCATTACGCTTCCCTCAAGCTGAAGATGCCCGGTCCACGCGGCATCATTATAGTAGATGGAAATATTGAGCGCTCCTTGCGCGCCGAAGACGGTGCGGCCGCCTTGGCCGCCGCACACTAAACGGCCTCACCAACTCAAGCATTTGACAGGCCGTTAAGACCACGGACACGGCTAGACGAGTCCGGCTCAGCTATATGTAATTAATACAGGTTTGATGGCTATACCCCTATTACAATACAAGGGGCTCAACACGTGCGCAAAAGTGGCAATAAGGCTCACCTTTACTCATTTTCAACTATATATTGTTTATTTAGTATAACTTAACTTTTGCATGACACCTTTTCAATTAAGTTCCTCTCTTTTCAGATGACCATCGTGCTACACCCGTCCAGGATACGGCACAATGGAGACACAGGCGCAGACGTGCAACAGGGACCCGTTCCAAAGATTCTTTGTAGATTAAGACCCTGCGTAAACCTTTTTTACTGTCTCTTGTTGATTTACATCCCTCAGATTCTCATTACAACCGAGAAGGATGCTAACGTCTTGGCATGTGGCCACGCTAGAATAATGCACGTACCTGGACACCAGGGGCTTATTACAATGGGTACTGTTTAGACCCGGTTTACACCATAAAGACCGAATACCTTAGCGAGTGTTCGGCGTCGCGACTTTGGCCTTATATGCATCAGCTCCGAATCAGGTCTTTGTTCAAATGTTGGGTTTGCCCGGCTCCTGTGTTTTGCTGCCTTACGTTCCGCTCTATCAGCTAAGGCGGCACCAGGAGAACTACTGCGATTGTGCCCTGGTTCATCCGGACGAGCACCTCAGTAGAGAAAGCCGAAAACTGACTGTCATGATATAGCGTGAGACTGGTCAACCACTCAATGACCTATTGGAATCTTCGGGATTCCTCCGCATTCACGAAGGGCCATTTCCCGGCCAGGCATGTACGCACCCCGAATCCGGACGAGTGCGGAGCCACCAGGGGCTATATAGTAGCCCCACTGTCAAACTCCTATGGCTAAGTGAAAGTGTTAAAGCATTATAGTCCGGTTGCCTAGTTCGTTGCTCTATCACCTCCTTATTAGAACCAAGACGTTGGATTAAGTGTGAATACATGTCTTCTGCGAACACCCCCGCATTATATGCGTGGGGGCTGAAGCCGACGACTGCAATCTTTCAGGTTATATACATGTATACATAAACGGTCGCACAGGAGGCATCACAACACTTTCAGGCAAAAGTATAAATACAGCCTTGATAAATTCAATAAAACATTGTTTTTACAATGGGAATACATGTCACTCAAACATAACATTCTTCGAGCACTAGGCCTCTATCATACGAGCGCCCTCAAGAACTTCTTCAAAATAGTGCTCGGCGGCCACTCGGCCTATGGCCGAACCCTGTGCCGCGACAGTGGTGGCATCCATCTCCACCAAGTATGTTTTGACACGGGCAAGGGCCATCCACGAGCCTTCTATGCACGCCGACCTCTTCATCACATTAATGTGTGGCACCGCACCAAGGAACTGCTGCACCAAGCTAAAATAACTGTTCGGCTTTGGCCTTTCCGGCCACAGATGATCCACGACAGACCTCATGGCGAGTCCGGACAATCTATTGAGTTCGGCCCATTCGGCAAGCTGATCAGTCAATGGAAGCGGACGCTCTGGAACGTTAAATTATGACCAGAACAGCTTGTCCACTTCACGATCTGTTTGATCTCGGAAGTATTCGGCTGCATCGACAGCGCTCGCCGCTAAGTCCATATATGCGTCGGCCGAACTCCATAGCCGATCCAGAGGGGCATACCGCGGATCGCCGAACTTCCTCCGCAGCATAAAAGGCTTCCCAGCCACAATGTCCCCGGCTTCATGCAGTTCCTCCTTCTTCGCTCTCATTGTAGAGCGGGTGTCTTTGGTCACCATTGTGGCCTTTTCAAGGCCCGTAGCCTTCACCCGGTTCTCTTCTTCAAGAAACTGGCAGCGGTCGGCAGTGTCTTTTAACTTCACAACCATTTTGGCCATTTTCTCTTTGCTCTCGCTATGAGCGGCCTTCTCAGCTCTCAACTCTTCGGTCGCCTTCAAAGCGGCCGCTTTACTACTCCTTGCTTGCTCCTTGGCTCGGGCAAGCTGCGCACGCAAGGCCTCCACGGTGGCAGCCCCATCTGCAGTCACAACATATTAAAGATACTGGAATCACGCTGCTCTTACTATGTGACATCCACTATAAATATCACCTACCCTGGGCCTCGTCAAGCCTCTTGTTAACAAGCTCGATGTCGGCATCTGCCGCATCTAGTCGCCGTTTTAGTTCGGCAACCCCATCAGTCCGGCTAGCCACCGGAGCTTCAGACACCTGCACATAACGACAATCTGGTTATTACCTGGGACTACGATCCTCTGTTCGGCGCCGTTCTCGATGACAACCAGAGTCTCAGAGGCTACTATCTACATAGGGCGCACCTAAAAATGTGCGGTACTACCACAAACGCATATCATTCCACGTACCTCAAAGCCCGTCAGTAGACTCATAAAGGCTTCATGCAACCCATTTTCGGCGGACGAAATCCTTTTAATCACCGTACACATTAATGTATGGTGCTCTTCTGAGATAGTCGCTCGCTCTAGCAGACCCTTCACTACGTCCGATCGCATACCAAGTGGTGACGAACTCTTTTGATTGCTCTCTACAAGAGCCGGATACCGAGGGCTTCGGGTGACCATGGGATTACTTCTGGCCTCGCCGGATCCGGAGAAACTCTCTGTGACGACACTTCAAGGTCGCCCGCTTCTTGAGCCAGGGAATCCGGGAGAGGCGTTTCACTCTCCATCATCTCCGGAAGAAGATCCCCCGGAGACGAGCTCTGCTGAGAAGGGCTCAGATCCGAACTGCAAGATAGATGCTTCGGTTATCTTCCTCAGAAGTAAGGTAGTATATCTTCACTATTAAGTACTTTTTGATTACATACAGCTCGTTAGAGGGCTGATCCCCGCACGGACTTTGTGCGGCAAGAGCACCCTCCGAGGCGAGACCCTCTCATGGAGTTTTCTTCTCCCGTTTGGAAACCTTGGTTTCCGGGTCATCAGAGGTAGTCCTCTTCCTCCCCCGGGGCGAGGGAATGTCAGATTCCTTCCCTTGGATATCCTCCCTCACGGAGGCGCTCGTTCCCTCGGTTGGAATAGGTAGCAGTAGGGGCCCGCTTTCGCCCTCTTTATCCCCCCTTCATCTTCCTTTGAGGGCACCAGGCAAGGTGCTGGCTCGAGCATCTTTTCCAGCATCGGATTGTCCAAGCCTTCGGGAAGGGGGCCGAACACCGGATCATCTTTGCCTTTGTTATCCAGTCCTGGTCAGAAAGTGATTCCTCAGAATGACGTCATGATAAATGAAAGACAGTGTGTTCGGCTACAGGATTACTTACTTGGGCCACGATGTGGTTGCTGCCCAGGCCCACATCCTCGGAGGTGTCCGGACACTCTATTTGGGGTCCGAAGAACGACTTGTACATCTCCTCGTGTGTCAGGTCGAGGAAATTCTGAATTGCGCGCGGTCCTTCTGGGTTGAATTCCCACAAGCGGAGGGGCCGGCGTTTGCAAAGCTGGACTTGACGAACCAACATGACTTGCACTACCATAACCAAACTAAAATTTCCCTCGAAGAGATCCTGGATGCGGCTCTGCAATATGGGCACATCCTTGGCTAGACCCCAGCTCAGCCCCCTGCTGATTCATGACATCAGTTGTGGTGGAGGGCCCGAGCGAAAGGTGGGGGAAGTTACCCACTTGGCACTTCTGGGAGCGGTGATGTAGAACCACTCCCGTTGCCATAATCCGGACACCTCTAGAAAGGAACCTTTTGGCCACGGAGCTCCGGCAATCTTGCTTATTAATGCACCCCCGCACGCTGCATACTGCCCCTCGACCGTCTTCGGCTTCACATCAAAGGTCTTGAGCCACAGGCCGAAGTGAGGGGTAATGTGGAGGAAGGCCTCATATACGACAATAAATGCCGAGACGTGGAGAAAGGAATCCAGGGCTAGATTGTGGAAATCAAGCCTGTAATAGAACATCAAACCCCTTATGAAGGGATCCAGAGTGAGGCCTAGTCCTCGGAGGAAGTGAGAGATGAACATGACGTCTTCATTGGGTTCAGGAGTAGGGACGACCTGCCCTCGGGCGGGCAGCCGATGTGAGACTTCGGCGGTCAGGTATCTTGCCTCCCTCAACTTCTTGATATCCTCTTCCGTGACGGAGGAGGACATCCACTGTTGGAAATATGCCCTAGAGGTAATAATAAAATGGTTATTATTATATTTCTTTGTTCATGATAATTGTCTATTGTTCATGCTATAATTGTGTTATCCGGAAATCGTAATACATGTGTGAATACATAGACCACAACACGTCCCAAGTGAGCCTCTAGTTGACTAGCTCGTTGATCAAAAGATAGTCATGGTTTTCTGACTATGGACATTGGATGTCATTGATAACGGGATCACATCATTAGGAGAATGATGTGATGGACAAGACCCAATCCTAAGCATAGCTCAAAGATCGTGTAGTTCGTTTGCTGTAGCTTTTCCGAATGTCAAGTATCATTTCCTTAGACCATGAGATTGTGCAACTCCCGGATACCGTAGGAGTGCCTTGGGTGTGCCAAACGTCACAACATAGCTGGGTGACTATAAAGGTACATTACAGGTATCTCCAAAAGTATCTGTTGGGTTGGCACGAATCGAGACTGGGATTTGTCACTCCATATGACGGAGAGGTATCTCTGGGCCCACTCGGTAATGCATCATCATAATGAGCTCAATTTTACCAAGTGGTTGATCATGGGATCATGCATTACGGCATGAGTAAAGTGACTTGCCGGTAACGAGATTGAACGAGGTATTGGGATACTAACGATCGAGTCTCGGGCAAGTAACGTACCGATTGACAAAGGGAATTGTATACGGATTGATTGAATCCTCGACATCGTGGTTCATCCGATGAGATCATCGTGGAGCATGTAGGAGCCAACATGGGTATCCTGATCCCGCTGTTGGTTATTGACTGGAGAGGCGTCTCGGTCATGTCTGCATGTCTCCCGAACCCGTAGGGTCTACATGTTGGGGAACGTAGCATAAATTCAAAATTTTCCTACGTGTCACCAAGATCTATCTATGGAGTCATCTAGCAACGAGGGAGGAGTGGATCTACATACCCTTGTAGATCGCGCGCGGAAGCGTTCAAGAGAACGGGGTTGATGGAGTCGTACTCGTCGTGATCCAAATCACCGATGATCCTAGCGCCGAACGGACGGCACCTCCGCGTTCAACACACGTACGGAGCAGCGACATCTCCTCCTTCTTGATCCAGCAAGGGGGAAGGAGAGGTTGATGGAGATCCAGCAGCACGACGGCGTGGTGGTGGAAGTAGCGGGATTCCAACAGGGCTTCGCCAAGCGCTGCGGGAGGAGGGAGATGTGTCATGGGAGGGAGAGGGAGGCGCCAGGGCTTAGGTATCGTTGCCCTCCCTTCCCCCCACTATATATAGGACCAAGGGAGAGGGGGAGGGCGCAGCCTTGCCCCTTCCTCCAAGGAAGGGTGCGGCCAAGGGGGGGAGGAGTCCATCCTCCCCAAGGCACCTCGGAGGTGCCTTCCCCCTTTAGGACTCTCCCCTCCTCTTGTCCCTTTGGCGCATGGGCCTCTAGGGGCTGGTGCCCTTGGCCCATGTAGGCCAAGGCGCACCCCCTACAGCCCATGTGGCCCCCCGGGGCAGGTGGCCCCACCAGGTGGACCCTCGGGACCCTTCCGGTGGTCCCGGTACAATACCGATGACCCCGAAACTTGTCCCGATGGCCGAACCGAAATAGCACTTTCTATATATAATTCTTTACCTCCGGACCATTTCGGAACTCCTCGTGACGTCTGGGATCTCATTCGAGACTCCGAACAACTTTCGGGTTACCGCATACTAATATCTCTATAACCATAGCGTCCACCGAACCTTAAGTGTGTAGACCCTACGGGTTCGGGACATGCAGACATGACCGAGAACTCTCCGGTCATAACCACAGCGGGATCTGGATACCCATGGTTGGCCTCCCACATGTTCCCACGGATGATCTCATCGGATGAACCACGATGTCAAGGACTTAATCAATCCCGTATACAATTCCTTTGTCTAGCGTACGATACTTGCCCGAGATCGATCGCGGTATCCGATACCTTGTTCAATCTCGTTACCGGCAAGTCTCTTTACTCGTTCTGTAACACATCATCCCGTGATCAACTCCTTGATCACATTGTGCACATTATGATGATGTCCTACCGAGTGGGCCCAGAGATACCTCTCCGTTTACACGGAGTGACAAATCCCAGTCTCGATTCGTGCCAACCCAACAGACACTTTCGGAGATACCTGTAGTGTACCTTTATAGCATAGCCACCCAGTTATGTTGTGACGTTTGGCAGACCCAAAGCACTCCTACGGTATCCGGGAGTTGCACAATCTCATGGTCTAAGGAAATGATACTTGACATTAGAAAAGCTTTAGCATACGAACTACACGATCTTGTGCTAGGCTTAGGATTGGGTCTTTTCCATCACATCATTCTCCTAATGATGTGATCCCGTTATCAACGACATCCAATGTCCATGGTCAGGAAACCATGACCATCTATTGATCAACGAGCTAGTCAACTAGAGGCTTACTAGGGACATGGTGTTGTCTATGTATCCACACATGTATCTTAGTTTCCTATCAATACAATTCTAGCATGGATAATAAACGATTATCATGAACAAGGAAATATAATAATAATCAATTTATTATTGCCTCTAGGGCATATTTCCAACAGTCTCCCACTTGCACTAGAGTCAATAATCTAGTTCACATCGTCATGTGATTAACACTCACAGGTCACATCGCCATGTGACCAACATCCAAAGAGTTTACTAGTGTCACTAAACTAGTTCACATCATCATGTGATTAAGACTCAATGAGTTCTGGGTTTGATCATGTTTTGCTTGTGAGAGATGTTATAGTCAACGGGTCTGAATCTTTCAGATCCGTATGTACTTCGCAAATCTCTATGTCATCTTGTAGATGCAGCTATGACGCTATATTTGGAGCCATTTCAAATAACTGTTCTACTTGGAGCTATTCTAAATTGTTGCTCCATTATACATATCCGGTATCTCTACTTAGAGCTATCCGGATAGGTGTTAAGCTTGCATCGACGTAACCCTTTACGCCGAACTCTTCATCAGCTCCATAATCGAGAAAAATTCCTTAGTCCACAAGTTACTAAGGATAACTTTGACCGCTATCCTGTGATCCATTCTTAGATCACTCTTGTACCCCTTGACTGACTCATGGCAAGGCACATTTCAGGTGCGGTACACAGCATAGCATCTGTAGAGCCTTTGTCTTAAGCATAGGGGATGACCTTCGTCCTTTCTCTCTATTCTGCCGTGGTCGAGCTTTAAGTCTTAACTTCATACCCTACAACTCAGGCAAGAACTCCTTCTTTGACTGATCCATCTTGAACACCTTCAAGATCATGTCAAGGTATGTGCTCATTTGAAAGTAACATTAAGCGTTTTGATCTATCCTTATAAATCTTGATGCTCAATGTTCAAGTCGCTTAATCCAGGCTTTCCATTGAAAAACACTTTCCAAATAACCCTATATGCTTTCCAGAAATTCTACGTCATTTCTGATCCATAATATGTCAACAACATATTCTCATCAGAAATTCTATAGTGCTCCCACTCACTTCTTTGGAAATACAAGTTTCTCATAAACTTTGTATAAACCCAAAATCTTTGATCATCATCAAAGCGTACATTCCAACTCCGAGATGCTTACTCCAGTCCTTAGAAGGATTGCTGGAGCTTTGCATACTTATTAGCATCTTTCAGGATTTACAAAACCTTCCGGTTGTATCACATACAACCTTTTCTCAAGAAAATCGTCGAGGAAACAATGTTTTGACATCCTATCTGCAAGATTTCATAAATAATGCAGTAATCGCTAATATAATTCCAACAGACTCTTAGCATCGCTACGAGTGAGAAAGTCTCACCGTAGTCAACTCCTTGAACTTGTCGGAAACTTCTTAACGACAAGTCAAGCTTTCTTAATGGTGACATTTACCATCATTGTCCGTCTTCCTTTTAAAATCCATCTGTACTCAATAGCATTACGACCATCGAGCCGTTCTGCCAAAGTCTACACTTTGTTTTCATACATGGATCCTCTCTCGGATTTTATGGCCTCGAGCCATTTATCGGAATCCGGGCCCACCATCGCTTCTCCATAGCTCGTAGGTTCATTGTTGTCTAGCAACATGACTTCCAAGACAGGATCACGTACCACTCTGAAGTAGTACGCATCCTTGTCATCCCATGAGGTTTGGTAGTGACTTGATCTGAAGTTTCATGATCACTATCATAAGCTTCCACTTCAATTGGTGTATGTGCCACAGGAACAACTTCCTGTGCCCTGCCACACACTAGTTGAAGAGACGGTTCAATAACCTCATCAAGTCTCCACCATCCTCCCACTCAATTCTTTCGAGAGAAACTTTTCCTCGAGAAAGGACCCGATTCTAGAAACAATCCCTTATTGCTTTTGAATCTGAGACAGGAGGTATACCCAACTGTTTTGGGTGTCCTATGAAGATGCATTTATCCGCTTTGGGTTCGAGCTTATCAGCCTAAAACTTTTTCACAGCAGCCCCAAACTTTTAAGAAATGACAGCTTAGGTTTCTCTAAACCATAGTTCATATGGTGTCATCTCATCGGAATTACGTGGTGCCCTATTTAAAGTGAATGTGGTTGTCTCTAATGCCTAACCCATAAACTATTGTGGTAATTCGATAAGAGACATCATGGTATGCATCATATCCAATAGGGTGCAGTTATGATGTTCGGACACACCATCACACTATGGTGTTTCAGGCTGTATTAGTTGTGAAACAATTTCCACAATGTCTTAATTCTGTGCCAAACTCGTAATTCAGATATTCATCTCTATGATCATATCATAGATATTTTATCCTCTTGTCACGACGATCTTTCAACTTCACCCTGAAATTACTTGAACCTTTCAACAATTCAGACTCGTGATTTATCAAGTAAATATACTCAACATCTACTCAAATCATCTGTGAAGAACATAACGATATCCACTACATGCCTCAGCACTCATTGGACTGCACACATCAAAATGTATTACTTCCAACAAGTTGCTTTCTAGTTCCATTTTACTGAAAACGAGGCTTTCAGTCATCTTGCCCATGTGGTATGATTTGCATGTCTCAAGTGATTCAAAATCAAGTGAGTCCAAACGGTCCATTTGCATGGAGTTTCTTCATGCATATACACCAATAGACATGGTTCGCATGTCTCAAACCTTTCAAAAATGAGTGAGTCCAAAGATCCATCAACATGGAGCTTCTTCATGCGTTTTATACCGATATGACTTAAGTGGCAGTGCCACAAGTAGGTGGTACTATCATTACTATCTTTTGGCATGAACATGTGTATCACTACGATCGAGATTCAATATTCATTTTAGGTGTAAGACCATTGAAGGTATTATTCAAATAAACAGAGTAACCATTATTCTCCTTAAATGAATAACCGTATTGCGATAGACATAATCCAATCATGTCTATGCTCAACGCAAACACCAATCTCGATGGTAGAGGGAGCGTGCGATGCTTGATCATATCAACATTGGAAACACTTCCAACACATATCGTCCACTCACCTTTAGCTAGTCTCCGTTTATTCGGTAGCTTTTATTTCGAGTTACTAACACTTAGCAACCGAACCGGTATCTAATACCCTGGTGCTACTAGGAGTACTAGTAAAGTACACATCAACACAGTGTATATCCAATATACTTCTATCGACCTTGCCAGCCTTCTCATCTACCAAGTATCTAGGGTAATTCTGCTCCAGTGGCTGTTCGCCTTATTACAGAAGCACTCAGTCTCGGGTTTGGGTTCAACCTTGGGTTTCTTCACTAGAGCAGCAGCTGAATTGTCGTTTCATGAAGTATCCCTTCTTGCCCTTGCCCTACTTGAAACTAGTGGTTTCACCAACCATCAACAATTGATGCTCCTTCTTGATTTCTACTTTTGTGGTGTCAAACATCACGAATATCTCAAGGATCATCATATATGTCCCTGATATATCATAGTTCATCACGAGGCTCTAGCAGCTTGGTGGTAATGACTTCGGAGAACCATCACTATTTCATCTGGAAGATCAACTCCCACTCGATTCAAGCGATTGTTGTACTCAGACAATCTGAGCACAAGTTCAACAATTGAGCTTTTCTCCCTTAGTTTGCAGGCTAAGAAAATCGTTGGAGGTCTTAAACCTCTTGACGTGGGCACGAGCCTGAAATCCCAATTTCAGCCCTCTAAACATCTCATATGTTTCGCGATGTTTCAAAAACGTCTTTGGTGCCTCAATTCTAAACCATTTAGCATTACTCACTGAACTATCATGTAGTCGTCAAAACGTGTATGTCAGATGTTCGCAACATCCACAGACGACGTTCGAGGTTCAGCACACTGAGCGGTGCATTAAGGACATAAGCCTTCTATGAAGCAATGAGGGCAATCCTCAGTTTACGGACCTAGTCCACATCATTGCTACTATCAACTTTCAACTAAATTTTTTTCTAGGAACATATCTAAACAGTAGAACTGAAGCGCGAGCTACGACATAATTTGTGAAGACCTTTTGACTATGTTCAGGATAATTAAGTTCATCTTATGAACTCCCACTCAGATAGACATCCCTCTAGTCATCTAAGTGATTACATGATCCGAGTTAACTAGGCCGTGTCCGATCATCACGTGAGACGGACTAGTCAACGTCGGTGAACATCTTCATGTTGATCGTATCTTCTATACGACTCATGCTCGACCTTTCGGTCTTCTGTGTTCCGAGGCCATGTCTATACACATGCTAGGCTCGTCAAGTTAACCCTAAGTGTTTTGCATGTGTAAAACTGTCTTACACCCGTTGTATGTGAACGTAAGGATCTATCACACCCGATCATCACGTGGTGCTTCGAAACGACGAACTTTAGCAACGGTGCACAGTTAGGGGAGAACACTTCTTGAAATTGTTGTAAGGGATCATCTTATTTACTACCGTCGTTCTAAGTAAAAAAGATGTATAAACATGATAAACATCACATGCAATCAAATAGTGACATGATATGGCCAATATCATATTGCTCCTTTTGATCTCCATCTTCGGGGCTCCATGATCATCATCGTCACCGGCATGACACCATGATCTCCATCATTATGATCTCCATCATCATGATCTCCGTCATTGTGTCTTTTTGAAGTTGTCACGTCATCTATTACTTCTACTACTACAGCTAACGGTTAGCAATAAAGTAAAGTAATTACATGACGTTTATGTTGACACGCAGGTCATAAATAAATTAAGACAACTCCTATGGCTCCTGCCGGTTGTCATACTCATCGACATGCAAGTCGTGATTCCTATTACAAGAACATGATCAATCTCATACATCATATATATCATTCATCACATCCTTTTGGCCATATCACATCACATAGCATACCCTGCAAAAACAAGTTAGACGTCCTCTAATTGTTGTTTGCATGTTTTACGTGGCTGCTATGGGTTTCTAGCAAGAACGTTTCTTACCTACGCACAGACCACAATGTGATATGCCAATTGCTATTTACCCTTCATAAGGACCCTTTTCATCGAATCCGATCCGACTAAAGTGGGAGAGACAGACACCCGCTAGCCACCTTATGCAACTAGTGCATGTCAGTCGGTGGAACCAGTCTCACGTAAGAGTACGTGTAAGGTCGGTCCGGGCCGCTTCATCCCACGATGCCGCCGAATCAAGATAAGACTAGTAACGGCAAGCATATTGAACAAAATCAATGCCCACAACTACTTTGTGTTCTACTCGTGCATAGAAACTACGCATAGACCTAGCTCATGATGCCACTGTTGGGGAACGTAGCATAAATTCAAAATTTTCCTACGTGTCACCAAGATCTATCTATGGAGTCATCTAGCAACGAGGGAGGAGTGGATCTACATACCGTACGACTCCATCAACCCCGTTCTCTTGAACGCTTCCGCGCGCGATCTACAAGGGTATGTAGATGCACTCCTCTGTCCCTCTTTGCTAGATGACTCCATAGATTGATCTTGGTGATGCGTAGAAAATTTTAAAATTCTGCTACGTTCCCAATAGTGGCATCATGAGCTAGGTCTATGCGTAGTTACTATGCACGAGTAGAACACAAAGTAGTTGTGGGCGTCGATATTGTCAATTTGCTTGCCGTTACTAGTCTTATCTTGATTCGGCGGCATCGTGGGATGAAGCGGCCCGGACCGACCTTACACGTACGCTTACGTCAGACTGGTTCCACCGACTGACATGCACTAGTTGCATAAGGTGGCTGGCGGGTGTCTGTCTCTCCCACTTTAGTCGGATCAGATTCGATGAACATGGTCCTTATGAAGGGTAAATAGAAATTGGCAATTCACGTTGTGGTTTTGGCGTAGGTAAGAAACGTTCTTGCTAGAAACCTATAGAAGCCATGTAAAAACTTGCAACAACAATTAGAGGACGTCTAACTTGTTTTTGCAGCAAGTGTTTTGTGATGTGATATGGTCAAAGGATGTGATGCATGATATATGTGATGTATGAGATGATCATGTTCTTGTAATAGGAATCACGACTTGCATGTCAATGAGTATGACAACCGGCAGGAGCCATAGGAGTTGTCTTTATTTATTTATGACCTGCGTGTCAACATAAACGTCATGTAATTACTTTACTTTATTTCTAAAGCGTTAGCCATAGTAGTAGAAGTAATGGATGACGAGACAACTTCAAGAAGACATGATGATGGAGATCATGATGATGGAGATCATGGTGTCATGCCGGTGACAACGATGATCATGGAGCCCCGAAGATGGAGATCAAAAGGAGCAAATGATATTGGCCATATATCTCACTATTTGATTGCATGTGATGTTTATCATGTTTTACATCTAATTTGCTTAGAACGATGGTAGCTTAAATAAGATGATCCCTTGCAATAATTTCAAGAAAGTGTTCCCCCTAACTGTGCACTGTTGCGAAGGTTCGTTGTTCGAAGCACCACGTGATGATCGGGTGTGATAGATTCTAACGTTCGAATACAATGGGTGTAAGCCAGATTTACACACACAATACACTCAGGTTGACTTGACGAGCCTAGCATGTACAGACATGGCCTCGGAACACGGAAGACCGAAAGGTCGAGCATGAGTCGTATAGAAGATACGATCAACATGAAGATGTTCACCGATGTTGGCTAGTCCGTCTCACGTGATGATCGGACACGGCCTAGTTAACTCGGATCATGTTTCACTTAGATGACTGGAGGGATGTCTATCTGAGTGGGAGTTCATTGAGTAATTTGATTAGATGAACTGAATTATCATGAACTTAGTCTAAAATCTTTACAATATGTCTTGTAGATCAAATGGCCCATGTTGTCCTCAACTTCAACGCGTTCCTAGAGAAAACCAAGCTGAAAGACGATGGCAGCAACTATACGGACTGGGTCCGGAACCTGAGGATCATCCTCATAGCTGCCAAGAAAGATTATGTCCTAGAAGCACCGCTAGGTGACGCACCCGTCCCACAGAACCAAGACGTTATGAACGTTTGGCAGTCACGTGCTGATGATTACTCCCTCGTTCAGTGCGGCATGCTTTACATCTTAGAACCGGGGCTCTAAAAGTGTTTTGAGAGACACGGAGCATATGAGATGTTCGAAGAGCTGAAAATGGTTTTTCAAGCTCATGCCCGGGTCGAGAGATATGAAGTCTCCGACAAGTTCTTCAGCTGTAAGATGGAGGAAAATAGTTCTATCAGTGAGGACATACTCAAAATGTCTGGGTTACATAACCACTTTACTCAGCTGGGAGTTAATCTCCCGGATGACGCGATCATTGACAGAATCCTTCAGTCGCTTAAACCGAGCTACAAGAGCTTTGTGATGAACTTCAATATGCAGGGGATGGAAAAGACCATTCCTAAGGTGTATTCAATGCTGAAATCGGCAGAGGTGGAAATCAAAAAGGAACATCAAGTGTTGATGGTGAATAAAACCACTAAGTTCAAGAAAGGCAAGGGTAAGAAGAACTTCATGAAGGACGACAAGGGAGTTGCCGCGCCCGGTAAGCAAGCTGCCGGGAAGAAGCCAAAGAATGGACCCAAGCCCGAGACTGAGTGTTTTTATTGCAAGGGAAGTGGTCACTGGAAGCGGAACTACCCCAAATACTTAGCGGACAAGAAGGCCAGCATCACGAAAGGTATATGTGATATACATGTAATTGATGTGTACCTTACCAGTACTCGTAGTAGCTCCTGGGTATTTGATACCGGTGCGGTTGCTCACATTTGTAACTCAAAGCAGGAGCTACGGAATAAACGGAGACTGGCGAAGGACGAGGTGACAATGCGCGTCGGGAATGGTTCCAAGGTCGATGTGATCGCCGTCGGCACGCTACCTCTACATTTACCAACAGAGTTAGTTTTAAACCTCAATAATTGTTATTTAGTGCCAGCTTTGAGCATGAACATTGTATCAGGATCTCATTTAATACGAGATGGCTACTCATTTAAATCCGAGAATAATGGTTGTTCTATTTATATGAGAGATATGTTTTATGGTCATGCTCCGATGGTGAATGGTTTATTCTTAATGAATCTCGAGCGTAATGCTACACATATTCATAGTGTGAATACCAAAAGATGTAAGGTTGATAATGATAGTCCCACATACTTGTGGCACTGCCGCCTTGGTCACATAGGTGTCAAATGCATGAAGAAGCTCCATGCAGATGGACTTTTAGAGTCTCTTGATTATGAATCATTTGACACGTGCGAACCATGCCTCATGGGTAAAATGACCAAGACTCCGTTCTCAGGAACAATGGAGCGAGAAACCAACTTATTGGAAATCATACATACTGATGTGTGCGGTCCAATGAGTGTTGAGGCTCGCGGTGGCTATCGTTATGTTCTCACCCTCACCGATGACTTGAGTAGATATGGGTATGTCTACTTAATGAAACACAAGTCTGAGATCTTTGAAAAGTTCAAGGAATTTCAGAGTGAGGTTGAGAATCAACGTGACAAGAAAATCAAGTTTTTGTGATCAGATCGTGGGGGAGAATACTTGAGTCACGAATTTGGCACACACTTAAGAAAATGTGGAATAGTTTCACAACTCACGCCGCCTGGAACACCTCAGTGTAATGGTGTGTCCAAACGTCGTAATCGCACTCTATTGGATATGGTGGGATCTATGATGTCTCTTACCGATTTACCGCTGTCATTTTGGGCTATGCTTTAGAGACTGCCGCATTCACTTTAAATAGGGCTCCGTCGAAATCCGTTGAGACGACACCGTATGAATTATGGTTTGGGAAGAAACCTAAGCTGTCGTTTCTAAAAGTTTGGGGATGCGATGCTTATGTCAAGAAACTTCAACCTGAAAAGCTCGAACCCAAGTCGGAAAAATGCGTCTTCATAGGATACCCTAAAGAAACTGTTGGGTATACCTTCTACCTCAGATCCAAAGGCAAGATCTTTGTTGCCAAGAATGGGTCCTTTCTAGAGAAAGAGTTTCTCTCGAAAGAAATAAGTGGGAGGAAAGTAGAACTTGATGAAGTATTACCTCTTGAACCGGTAAGTGGCGCAGCTCAAGAAAATGTTCCTGAGGTGCCTACACCGACTAGAGAGGAAGTTAATGATGATGATCATGAAACTTCAGATCAAGTTACTACTGAACTTCGTAGGTCCACGAGGACACGTTCCGCACCAGAGTGGTACGGCAACCCTGTCTTGGAAATCATGTTGTTAGACAACGGTGAACCTTCGAACTATGAAGAAGCGATGGTGGGCCCGGATTCCGACAAATGGCTGGAAGCCATGAAATCCGAGATAGGATCCATGTATGAAAACGAAGTATGGACTTTGACTGACTTGCCCGATGATCGGCGAGCCATAGAAAATAAATGGATCTTTAAGAAGAAGACAGACGCGGATGGTAATGTGACCATCTATAAAGCTCGTCTTGTCGCTAAGGGTTATCGGCAAGTTCAAGGGGTTGACTACGATGAGACTTTCTCACCCGTAGAGAAGCTGAAGTCCGTCCGAATCATGTTAGCAATTGCCGCATTCTATGATTATGAGATATGGCAAATGGACGTCAAAACGGCATTCCTTAATGGTTTCCTTGAGGAAGAATTGTATATGATGCAGTCGGAAGGTTTTGTCGATCCTAAGAATGCTGACAAGGTGTGCAAGCTCCAACGCTCGATTTATGGGCTGGTGCAAGCATCTCGGAGTTGGAACATTCGTTTTGATGAGATGATCAAAGTGTTTGGGTTTATGCAGACTAATGGAGAAGCCTGCATTTACAAGAAAGTGAGTGGGAGCTCTGTAGCATTTCTCATATTGTATGTGGATGACATACTATTGATGGGAAATGATATAGAATTCTTGGAAAGCATAAAGGCCTACTTGGACAAGTGTTTTTCAATGAAGGACCTTGGAGAAGCTGCTTATATATTAGGCATCAAGATCTATAGAGATAGATCAAGCCGCCTCATTGGTCTTTCACAGAGTATGTACCTTGACAAGATATTGAAGAAGTTCAAAATGGATCAGTCAAAGAAGGGGTTCTTGCCTGTATTGCAAGGTACGAGATTGAGCACGGCTCAATGCCCGACCACGGCAGAAGATAGAGAAAAGATGAGTGTCGTCCCCTATGGCTCGGCCAGCGGGTCTATCATGTATGCTATGCTGTGTACCAGACCTGATGTAAACCTTGCCGTAAGTTTGGTAGGAAGGTACCAAAGTAATCCCGGCATGGAACACTGAACAGCGGTCAAGAATATCCTAAAGTACCTGAAAAGGACTGAGGACATGTTTCCCGTGTATGGAGGTGACGAAGAGCTCGTCGTAAAGGGTTACGTCGATGCTAGCTTCGACACAGATCTGGATGACTCTAAGTCACAAACCGGATACGTGTATATTTTGAATGGTGGGGCAGTAAGCTGGTGCAGTTGCAAGCAAAGCGTTGTGGCGGGATCTACATGTGAAGCGGAGTACATGGCAGCCTCGGAGGCAGCACAAGAAGCAGTCTGGGTGAAGGAGTTCATTACCGACCTAGGAGTCATACCCAATGCGTCGGGCCCGATGACTCTCTTCTGTGACAACACTGGAGCTTTTGCCCTTGCCAAGGAGCCCAGGTTTCACAGGAAGACCAGGCATATCAAGCGTCGCTTCAACTCCATTCATGAAAGTGTTCAATATGGAGACATAGAGATTTGTAAAGTACATACGGACCTGAATGTGGCAGATCAAAAGATAGTCATGGTTTCCTGACTATGGACATTGGATGTCATTGATAACGGGATCACATCATTAGGAGAATGATGTGATGGACAAGACCCAATCCTAAGCATAGCTCAAAGATCGTGTAGTTCATTTGCTGTAGCTTTTCCGAATGTCAAATATCATTTCCTTAGACCATGAGATTGTGCAACTCCCGGATACCGTAGGAGTGCCTTGGGTGTGCCAAATGTCACAACGTAACTAGGTGACTATAAAGGTACGTTACAGGTATCTCCGAAAGTATCTGTTGGGTTGGCACGAATCGAGACTGGGATTTGTCACTCCGTATGACGGACAGGTATCTTTGGGCCCACTCGGTAATGCATCATCATAATGAGCTCAATGTGACCAAGTGGTTGATCACGGGATCATGCATTACGGCACGAGTAAAGTGACTTGCCGGTAACGAGATTGAACGAGGTATTGGGATACCGACGATCGAGTCTCGGGCAAGTAACGTACCGATTGACAAAGGGAATTGTATACGGATTGATTGAATCCTCGACATCGTGGTTCATCCGATGAGATCATCGTGGAGCATGTGGGAGCCAACATGGGTATCCATATCCCACTGTTGGTTATTGACTGGAGAGGCGTCTCGGTCATGTCTGCATGTCTCCCGAACCCGTAGGGTCTACACACTTAAGGTTCGGTGACGCTAGGGTTGTAGAGATATTAGTAGGCAGTAACCCAAAAGTTGTTCGGAGTCCTGGATGAGATCACGAACGTCACGAGGAGTTCCGGAATGGTCCGGAGGTAAAGATTTATATATGGGAAGTCAAGTTTTGGCCATCGGGAAGGTTTTGGGGGTTACCGGTATTGTACCGGGACCACCGGAAGGGTCCCGGGGGTCCACCGGGTGGGGCCACCTATCCCGGAGGGCCCCATGGGATGAATTGGGTGGGGAACCAGCCCCTAGCGGGCTGGTGCTCCCCCCTTGGGCCTGCCCTGCGCCTAGGGTTGGGAAACCCTAGGGGTGGGGGCGCCCCCCACTTGGCTTGGGGGGGAAGCCACCCTTGGCCGCCACCCCCTTGGAGATCCATCTCCCTAGGGCCGCTCCCCCCCCCCAAGGTCCCTATATAAAGCGGGGGAGGGAGGGCAGCCGCACCCCTTGCTCTTGGCGCCTCCCTCTCCCTCCGTAACACCTCTCCTCCCCGCTTGCGCTTGGCGAAGCCCTGCCGGGATCCTGCTGCATCCACCACCACGCCGTTGTGCTGCTAGATCTTCATAAACCTCTCCTTCCCCCTTGCTGGATCAAGAAGGAGGAGACGTCTTCCTAACCGTACGTGTGTTGAACGCGGAGGTGTCGTCCATTCGGCACTAGGTCATCGGTGATTTGAATCACGTCGAGTATGACTCCATCAACCCCGTTCTCTTGAACGCTTCCGCGCGCGATCTACAAGGATATGTAGATGCACTCCTCTCTCCCTCGTTGCTAGATGACTCCATAGATTGATCTTGGTGATGCGTAGAAAATTTTAAAATTCTGCTACGTTCCCAACATCCACCGGCCCTGGAGGCTGGATCCGGACATGATTGAAGATCCGGAGCACCTGACCTAGGCTTTGAGTGTTAGAACTCGAGGCGGGGGAGGGATTCGATTGAGCACGGAGGAAAAAATTAAAAGCCTTGACCCTTTCTAAATAGGGTGAATATAAAGCGTCCTCCTCGTGGCCGTTTGGGAATTGCATAAAATCTAGGAGTCCTAGGCGTGGTTGGGTTACCCGCGACCGGATTGATGAGAATCCCGTAATAAGGAGGACACGATCTCTACTTTGACAAGACGTGTCAAGAAACTTCCTCGCGTTATGTGCGGGGCTAGTTAAAGAAAAACGGTTCAAATAATCACCGAGCCATGGCGTGTTGTCATGTTGCCAAAACGTGTCAGCAGATTAGATTTGTGGAAATATTATTCTCTCTACGGTGGTATGTGGAACTTATTTTGCAGGGTCGGACACTATCCTTGTATTCAAATTCTTCCGTGGTGTATTTGGAGGAGGAACCCGCCTTGCAATGCCGAAGACAATACTGCGTGCCGGACTCATCGTCATTGAAGCCTGGTTCAGGGGCTACTGAGGGAGTCCTGGATTAGGGGGTCTCCGGACAGCCGGACTATATCCTTTGGACGGACTATTGGACTATGAAGATACAAGATTGAAGACTTCATCTCGTGTCCGGATGGGACTCTACTTGGCGTGGAAGGCAAGCTAGGCAATATGGATATGTATATCTCCTCCTTTGTAACCGACCTTGTGTAACCCTAGCCCCCTCCGATGTCTATATAAACCGGAGGGTTTTAGTCCGTAGGACAACATACAATCATACCATAGGCTAGCTTCTAGGGTTTAGCCTCTCCGATCTTGTGGTAGATCAACTCTTGTAATACTCATATCATCAAGAATAAATCAAGCAGGACGTAGGGTTTCGCCTCCATCAAGAGGGCCCGAACCTGGGTAAAACATCGTGTCCCCTGCCTCCTGTTACCATCCGCCTTAGACACACAGTTCGGGACCCCCTACCCGAGATCCGCCGGTTTTGACACCGACATCCGCCTATCCACGGTTGATTTTACAGTGGTCTCATTGTGTCTTAAAGAGTCCTTGGCTATGCTGACTCGGAGACGCTTCGTATGTCATGTGCACTACCTTGTACATGATGGTGATGTACTATCAAGCCCGTGTGGGCCCCACCACGAAAACTTCGGACGAAATCTCTATCATATGTTTGTTCCGGCTTATTCTGCAAGCCAATCCTTTGTTTTGTTTTGGTTTGTGGTATTCGAGTTGCTTCGAAGTCAAATGTGGATTCCATACCCTTTCTAAGCGGTGTTCTCATATTTCATTGGGAATACTAATCCTTCTTGATCATTGATCTTGTCATCTCAATTTCTTCTCAACCGGTGTGCTCTTCTTCAAGTGGATCTGATCATTTTCAACATCCGCAAAATCAACTCTAAGTTTTTCTCACCGGTATCCTTTCCCTCTGCCCAAGTTTCCTTTGTTTTCCCGCCCTCCCGCCCTTTTTCTTCAAGGACTCAGATATCTTAATCAAGTATCCATCTTATTGATGTGAAGTCTCTTCATTCTTTTCAACCAAAGATCTTACCCAGTGATTCTCATGAAGATGCTCTACAAGTTCATCATTCTTCGTTCTTTTTCTTCTCCGGTGGATTCAAGTAAAGCTTTGTCGATCATATCCTTTCCTCGTTTCAAATGCTTTATCATGCTGGTGCACCTCTTAATCATCCACCTCTTGCTATTCATGTTATCTGGAGTGTTGAAGATATCTCAGAAGACTCGTATTTTCATTCAAGATCCGTTCAACCTATTTCGAGGTTGTTATCTCATTCAAGCCATTTAATTCAACCGGTGCAATATCTTTCAAGTAATCGTTCAAAGGTGTTTATATTGAGTGGGCCCTAACCCACAGGTCTTTTCTCAGGATCTTACCTAACTCTTCTAATTTTCTCGGAATTACTCCCAAATTCATTTCAAGTTTGACATAAGAATGTTTTATCATCAGTCATATGTATTTCTCCAAGATCTGTCAAATTCTTTTCATCATTGGGTCAACCTTTCTATTCTTCATCCCGGAGTGCCTCAACAATATAAGGTGGTGTTTCTCGTCGTCATTCTCGGATTTTGAAGACTGAAGAAGTGTTTACTCTAATTCCTGCTAAATTCTCTTCAAGATTCATGGTTCTAGCTTGATGCCATCCTCTCATAATTGTTTTTGATTGTAAAAATTCTTTTCACCAATCCGGAGCAATTAAAGATTCTTTTCAGTTTGATTCTCCGGAGGCCATCTTCTCAGAATTATTCATTCTCAGCTTTCAGCTCTTTTTCTCTAAATCTTACCGGTGCATCGTGCAAATATCCTCTAATCAATTTGGGATCTCTTCGTTCACTTGCATCTATATTCTCTCAAGTATCTAATTTTGTTTTCAAATTCTTCCCGGTGAATTGTGCCTCTGCTACTTTCATTTCCAATTCTTATGGTGGTTCGATCAAGAATTCCCTTCCTGGGTTATCACATCAATTCATTCATTGTTTCCAAATCCCACCGGTGGTTCCATCAATACCTTCCCAAGTTTGCGCTATATCTATCTTAATCCTTTTTATGATAATAAGTAGTATGCCAAATCCATTGCTTGTCATCAATCTAAATTGATGAAGGATAAGCATAATGTAATTCTTATTCTTGTTTCACCGAGTAAATTCAATTCCTTATTCCGGAGGCTCATCAAGTTCTCGGTTTCAATTGTGTCATCTTTTCTTTCCCGGAGTCCCAAGCTCTATCAACTATATCGTCGTGAAGATCCATCTAAATCTTCACCTTGTGTTTTCCAACTTCTCTTTCTTTTTATCATCCTTTTATTACCGGAGTTTCTTCATGGAGGCTCTACATGTTGGTTCATCAAGGACTTAAATTCCTTCTCGAAGTGTTCATCAAGATTCTTTTCAGAGGAGCTCAAGCATTCTTCATTTTGCAATCCGGAGTGCAATTGTTCTCCCTTATCTTTTGAGGTGGTAATATATCATTCTTTTTTTTGACTATTTACTGCAAGGCAACAACCTCACAGTCCTTTATTAGAAGATAAAAAGGGAATAGGTTACAAGTTAAGAATTTACAAAGGAGAGAAAGATACTTACCAAAAAAAGCTAAGAAAGGTTAGCTATCCACGACAAAAAACTATCTCTATATTTACATCTAATCCTATGAGATAGGAGGGTGATGTCATGAATAAAGTTTCTTCTCCAAGCTCTAAATGATGGTTGTTCATTTCTGAAAATCTTCCCATTCCGTTGTATCCAAATATTCCAGGTAGCAGTGAATACAACCTCAGAGAAAAAAGGGAGACCAAAATCCTTCCTAACTGCTTGTGCCATTTCATATGTGGTTTGGTTCGGTTGAACTGGCCAAGAAATCCCAAGATAGTTCCAAACCCTTTGGCTATAGTTGCAAGCAAAGAAAATATGAGCCCGGTCCTCATGTTGTGCAAGGTTGCATAGCACGCATGTGTTATCCTGGATGATCCAATGTCGACGTTGCATCATATCCCTAGTATTCAAGCGATACATTAACAGGAGCCAACCAAAAACTTTGAGTTTTAACGTGCATGCACACTTCCAAATCCAGCGTAGTATTGGATCACCAGTAGGTGTGTGAAGCAAGAGTCATAATATATCTTTGACATAAAGACTCCAGACTTTGAGGGCCACTTCCAAATATCCTTGCGCTCAGCATCCAGATTGATCAAAGGCAGGAGGGCCTCTAATTGTGTGAGTTCAGAGAAGGCCTTCTGCGATAGAGGCAAATGGAAATGATCCAAGATATCGGGCTGCTCCATAAAGTCCTTGACTGTGATTGCATCATCCACCACAAATGAATGTAGCCTCGGGAACCAATCCTGCAATAGAACAACATGATTTCCCAGCTACCAATGGTCAAGCCAAAAAAGCACTGTGACACCAGCAAGAACTTGTGGAACAGCAAGCTTGTAGAACTTGGGATATAAACGCATGATATCATGCCACCAAAATGAACCACGTCTCTGTGTGCTTTGGGGTGGTGATGCTACGTAATAAGTGTCCCAAATTAAAGATACCCAAGGCACGTCCATTTTATTGAAGAACTTGAATAGATGCTTTAGTAGTAGGGCCTCATTTTGGATGGCCAAGTTAAGAACGCCCAAACCCCCAAAATTCTTAGGGCGATAGACTAAATCCCAAGCAGCCAGTGATTGACGTGGATTACCCGTGTTGCCTCTCCACAGACACTGTCTCATGATTCGTTCTAACTGTTGCAAAATGCCCTTCGGGAGAGATAATGTGCACAAAAAATAAATTGGCATGGAACACAACACTGACTGAAGAAGCTGGAGCTGGCTCCCTTGGTTTAGTAAGCATGATGAGGCAGATAAATGGTGCTCAACTCGATCGACCAGAGGCAGCAGATCATAGATTGTAGGCCTAGAAGTTCCCATTGGCAAACCTAGGTACGTGAACGACATTGTCCTGACATCACATCCACAAGAAGGAGATATTTAAACCCATCACTTTCTTCCTTGGAATTATATTGGGTTCTATTTCACCTAAAGCTTTCCCTAAGGATTGTTTCTATTATCGTGCTTATGAATGACCCAAGTTCTTCATTTATCCTCCCGGTGAAATAAGCTTCTCGTCTCCTTGTTGACATCAATCCAATCTATTGTTTCCGTTAGTGGCAGAATTTCACCTCGTAGTTTTGAGATGTTCTCCATAAGCCCACTACAAGCTTGTTCTTTTCGTTGTTGGTTTTTCAACAACTCTGTCATAACCTTCTTGGAAGGGTGCTTCCCAAGATCAGTTGTGACAGAAGTTGCCTTTTTCTTCTCCATTCTTTTATTCCAATGATATATCTTTTATTCTTCCTTCCGCATGCATTGTGATGTTGCTCTTTTCAATCATCATCTCGATAGGTAGTTTTCATTTGCTTCACCCCTTGCCATGCTAACAAACATTTAATGTTGTTGAGTACTTAAACGGGAGAGAACTAAATAATTGTTGTGGTGTTTTGTCAATATGCAACTCGTTGCATATTCAGCTCCACTTAATTTGTAGTATTGTTTGTGCACTTTGCCGTGCCATACATTTTTAAAACCGGACATGCATCATGCCATGTTTATGAGTTGGTTGTTTAATATGTTGCTTGCTTCTTTCCAGGTTGCTTCTCTCGTTAGCTTCGGTTTCGTTCCGGAGTTGTGAGGATTCGTTCGACTACGTCTGTTTGTCTTCTTCATGGACTCGTTCTTCTTCCTTGCGGGATTTCAGGCAAGATGACCATACCCTCGAAATCACTTCTATCTTTGCTTTCTAGTTGCTCGCTCTATTGCTATGACGCGATAACTACCACTTGCTTTATCATGCCTCCCATATTGCCATGTCAAGCCCCTAACCCACCTTTTCCTAGCAAACCCTTGTTTGGCTATGTTACCGCTTTTGCTCAGCCCCTCTTATAGCATTGTTAGTTGCAGGTGAAGTTGAAGTTTGTTCCATGTTGGAACATGGTTATGTTGGGATATCACAATATCTTTTATGTTAATTAATGCATCTATATAATCGGTAAAGGGTGGAAGGCTCGGCCTTATGCCTGGTGTTTTGTTCCACTCTTGCCGCCCTAGTTTCCGTCATACCGGTGTTATGTTCCTTGATTTTGCGTTCCTTACGCGGTTGGGTGTTATGGGAACCCCTTGATAGTTCGCTTTGAATAAAACTCCTCCAGCAAGGCCCAACCTTGGTTTTACCATTTGCCTCACCACCACCTACCTTTTCCCTTGGGAATCGCGCTCCCGAGGGTCATCTTTATTTTAACCCCCCCCCCCCCGGGCCAGTGCTTCTCTAAGTGTTGGTCCAACCTGAGCGATGTCCGGCGCCCCCTGGGCAACTAGGGTCTATGCCAACCCGATGTCTGGCTCATCCGTTGTGCCCTGAGAACGAGATATGTGCAGCTCCTATCGGGATTTGTCGGCACATTCGGGCGGCTTTGCTGGTCTTGCTTTACCATTGTCGAAATGTCTTGTAACTGGGATTCCGAGTCTGATCGGGTCTTCCTGGGAGAAGGAATATCCTTCGTTGACCGTGAGAGCTTGTGATGGGCTAAGTTGGGACACCCCTACAGGGTTTTGAACTTTCGAAAGCCGTGCCCGCGGTTATGGGCAGATGGGAATTTGTTAATGTTCGGTTGTAGAAAACTTGACACTTAACTTAATTAAAATGCATCAACCGCGTGTGTAGTCGTGATGGTCTCTTCTCAGCGGGGTCCGGGAAGTGAACAGGGCTTTGGAGTTATGTTTGAACGTAAGTACTTTCTGGATCACTTCTTGATCACTTCTAGTTCACGACCGTCCTTTGCTTCTCTTCTTGCTCTCATTTGCGTAAGTTAGCCACCATATATGCTAGTGTTTGCGGCAGCTCCACCTCACTACCTTTCCTACCCATAAGCTTAAATAGTCTTGATCGCGAGGGTGTGAGATTTCTGAGTCCTCATGACTCATAGATACTTCCAAATAGTTGCAGGTGCCGATGATACCGATGCAGGTGACACAACCGAGCTCAAGTGGGAGCCCGATGAAGATCGTGTTCGTTGTGTTGTTTCGTTTCCAGTTGATCAGTAGTGGAGCCCAGTCGGGACGATTGGGGATGTAGCATTTGGGGTTGTCTTTATTTATGTTTGGTTCCGTAGTCGGACCTTGATTGTATTCTGGATGATGTAATGCTATATTCATGTATTGTGTGAAGTGGCGATTGTAAGCCAACTCTTTATCCCTTTCATATTCAGTACATGAGATGTGTAAAGATTACCCCTCTTGCGACATGCCTACTATGCGGCTATGCCTCTAAGTCGTGCTCCGACACGTGGGAGATATAGCCGCGTCATGGGTGTTTCATCCCCAAGCTTAGGATCTTGCCACTCCATGTTCCATAATCCATCAGATCTTTACCCAAAACTTGAAAACTTCACAACACAAAACTCAAAGTAGAAAATCTCGTGAGCTCCGTTAGCAAAATAAAACAAAAGACCACTTCAAGGTAATGTAATGAACTCATTCTTTATTTATATTGGTGTTAAACCTACTGTATTCCAACTTCTCTATGGTTCATAAACTATTTTACTAGCCATAGATTCATCAAAATAAGCAAACACACACAAAAAACAGGATCTGTCAAAAACAGAACAGTCTGTAGTAATCTGTAGCTAGCGCAAGATCTGGAACCCCAAAAATTCTAAAATAAATTGCTGGACGTGAGGAATTTATCTATTAATAATCTACAGAAAGAATTAACTAAATATCACTTTCCAAATAAAAATGGCAGCAGTTCTCGTGAGCGCTAAAGTTTCTGTTTTTTACAGCAAGATATCAAGACTTTCCCCAAGTCTTCCCAACGGTTCTACTTGTCACAAACACTAATTAAACACAACAAACACAACAAAAACAGAGGCTAGATAAATTATTTATGAGTACTAAACAGGAGCAAAAAGTAAGGAATAAAAATAAAATTGGGTTGCCTCCCAACAAGCGCTATCGTTTAACGCCCCTAGCTAGGCATAAAAAGCAAGGATAGATCTAGGTATTGCCATCTTTGGTAGGAAATCCATAAGTGGCTCTCATAATTGATGCATAAGGTAATTTAATTTTCTTTCTAGGAAAGTGTTCCATGCCTTCCCTTAATGGAAATTGGAATCTAATATTTCCTTCCTTCATAACAATAATTGCACCAATCATTCCAAGAATAATAGGACATGAAGGATTGCAATCTATGCCAAGAACAATAAATCTACGGGCACATAATTCCCATTTGCAACAATAAGAACATCATTAATTCTTCCCATAGGTTTCTTAATAGTGGAATCCGCAAGGTGCAAGTTTAGAGAGCAATCATCAAAATCACGGAAACCTAACAAATCACACAAAGTCTTTGGAATCGGGGAAACACTAGCACCCAAATCACATAAATCATAGCATTCATGATCTTTAATTTTAATTTTAATAGTTGGTTCCCACTCATCATAAAGCTTTCTAGGGATAGAAACGTCCAATTCGAGTTTTTCTTCATAAGATTGCATCAAGGCATCAACGATATGTTTAGTAAACGCTTTATTTTGACTATAAGCGTGAGGAGAATTTAGCACGGATTGCAACAAGGAAATACAATCAATCAAAGAGCAATTTTCATAGTTAAATTCCTTGAAATCCGTAATAGTGGGTTTAGCAACATCTAGGGTTTTAATTTCTTCAATTCCACTTTTATCAATTTTAGCATCAAGATCAAAAAATTCTGAATTCTTGGAACGCCTTCTAGGTAAAGGTGGATCATATTCAGTCCCATCATTATCAAGATTCATATTGCAAATCAAAGATCTAATAGGGGACACATCAATAACTTTTAGATCTTCATCTTTATTTTCATAGGAACTAGAAGAACACGCTCTTATAAAGGCATCTTTCTTAGCACGCATCCTAGTGGTTCTTTCTTTGCACTCATCAATGGACATTCTCATGGCTTTGAGAGACTCATTGATATCATGCTTAGGTGGAATAGATCTAAGTTTCAAATAATCAACATCAAGAGAAATTCTATCAACGTTCCTAGCCAACTCATCAATCTTAAGCAATTTTTCTTCCATCAAAGCATTGAAATTCTTTTGCGAGGTAATAAATTCTTTAATATTAGATTCAAAATCAGAGGGCATATTATTATAATTTCCATAAGAATTGTTGTAGGAATTACCATAATTATTATAGGGATTACTAGGATAAGGCCTAGGATTGAAATTTCCTCTATACGCGTTGTTACCAAAATTGTTCCTACCAACAAAATTCACATCCATAGATTCATTATTATTCTCAATCAAAGTAGACAAGGGCATATGATTAGGATCGGAAGAAACAATCTTACTAGCAAATAATTTCATAAGTTCATCCATCTTTCCACTCAAAACATTAATTTCTTCTATCACATGCACCTTTTTATTACTAGATCTTTCAGTATGCCATTGAGAATAATTAACCATAATATTATCTAGGAGTTTAGTAGCTTCTCCTAAAGTGGTTTCCATAAAAGTGCCTCCCGTGGCCGAATCTAAAAGATTTCTAGAAGCAAAATTAAATCTGGCATAAAATTATGTATAATCATCCACAAATTCAAACCATGAGTAGGGCAATTACATATCATTAATTTCATTCTCTCCCAAGCTTGTGCAACATGCTCATGATCAAGTTGCTTAAAATTCATAATATCGTTTCTAAGGGATATGATCTTAGCGCGAGGAAAAATACTTAGAGATAAAAGCATCTTTGCACTTATTCCATGAATCAATACTATTTTTAGGCAAAGACGAAAACCAAGCTTTAGCACGATCTCTAAGCGAAAAAGGAAATAGCTTCAATTTAACAATATCATTATCCACGTCTTTATTCTTTTGCATATCACACAAATCAACAAAGCTATTTAGATGGGTAGCGGCATCTTCACTAGGAAGGCCGGAAAACGGATCTCTCATGACAAGATTCAACAAAGCAGTATTAATTTCACAAGATTCAGCATCGGTAAGAGGAGCAACCGGAGTGCTAATAAAATCATGATTGTTGGTATTGGTGAAGTCACACAATTTAGTGTTATGTTGAGCCATCGTGACAAGCAAGCAAACTAACACACAAACAAACAAAAAGCGGGCAAAAAGAGGCAAATGATAAAGAGAAGGAGGATAGAGAGAGAGGGCGAATAAAACAGCAAGGGTGAAGTGGGTGAGAGGAAAACGAGAGGCAAATAGCAAATAATGTAATGCGAGAGATAATGGTATGTGATGGGTACTTCGTATATTGACTTTTGCGTAGACCTCCCCGGCAACGGCGCCAGAAATCCTTCTTGCTACCTCTTGAGCACTGCGTTGGTTTTCCCTGAAGAGGAAGGGATGATGCAGCAAAGTAGCGTAAGTATTTCCCTCGGTTTTTGAGAACCAAGGTATCAATCCAGTAGGAGGCTACGCGCCAGTCCCTCGTACCTGCACAAAACAAATAAATCCTCGCAACCAACGCGATAAGGGGTTGCCAATTCCTACACGGCCACTTACGAGAGTGAGATCTGATAGATATGATAAGATAATATTTTTGGTATTTTTGTGATAAAGATGCAAAGTAAAATAAAAGCAAAGGAAATAATGAAGTATTGGGAGATTAATATGATGAATATAGACCCGGGGGCCATAGGTTTCACTAGTGGCTTCTCTCGAGAGCATAAGTATTCTACGGTGGGTGAACAAATTACTGTTGAGCAATTGACAGAATTGATCATAGTTATGAGAATATCTAGGTATGATCATGTATATAGGCATCACGTCCGACACAACTAGACCGACTCCTGCCTGCATCTACTACTATTACTCCACTCATCGACCGCTATCCAGCACGCATCTAGAGTATTAAGTTAATGAAAACAGAGTAACGCCTTAAGCAAGATGACATGATGTAGAGGGATAAACTCATGCAATATGATGAAAACCCCATCTTGTTATCCTTGGTGGCAACAATACAATACGTGCCTTGCTGCTCCTACTGTCACTGGGAAAGGACACCGCAAGATTGAACCCAAAGCTAAGCACTTCTCCCATTGCAAGAAAGATCAATCTAGTAGGCCAAACCAAACTGATAATTCGAAGAGACTTGCAAAGATAACCAATCATACATAAAAGAATTCAGAGAAGATTCAAATACTGTTCATAGATAGACTTGATCATAAACCCACAATTCATCGGTCTCAACAAACACACCACAAAAAGAAGATTACATCGAATAGATCTCCACAAGAGAGGGGGAGAACATTGTATTGAGATCCAAAAATAGAGAAGAAGCCATCTAGCTACTAACCATGGACCCATAGGTCTGAGGTAAACTACTCACACTTCATCGGAGGGGCTATGGTGTTGATGTAGAAGCCCTCCGTGATCGATGTCCCCTCCGGCGGAGCTCCGGAACAGGCCCCAAGATGGGATCTTGTGGATACTGAAAGTTGCAACGGTGGAATTAGGGTTTTGGCTCCGTATCTGATTGTTTGAGGGTACGTATGTATATATAGGAGGAAGGAGTACGTTGGTGGAGCAACAGGAGGCCCACGAGGGTGGAGGGCACGCCCCCTACCTCGTGGCCTCCTCTTTTGTTTGTTGACGTAGGATCCAAGTCCCCTGTATCACGTTCGGTGAGAAAATCACGTACCCGAAGGTTTCATTCCGTTTGGACTCCGTTTGATATTCCTTTTCTTCGAAACCCTGAAATAGGCAAAAAAACAGCAATTCTGGGTTGGGCCTCCGGTTAATAGGTTAGTCCCAAAATAATATAAAAGTGGATAATAAAGCCCAATAATGTCCAAAACAGTAGATAATATAGCATGGAGCAATCAAAAATTATAGATACGTTGGAGACGTATCAAGACCGCAAAACATAAATGCTGAGCACCCCTGGAGATCAAGGGCTGACTAGAAATTGTAATTCATGGTAAAAGAGATCCAGTCACAGTCATACTCAATGTAAAATAATAATAATACATGCAAATGACATCGGTGCTCTCCAAATGGTGCTTTTTAATAAGAGGATGATGACTCAACACAAAATTAAATGGATAAGCCCTTCGCAGAGGGAAGCAGGGATTTGTAGAGGTGCCAGAGCTCGATTTTGAAATAGAGATGAATTTGAGCGGTATACTTTCATTGTCAACATAACAACCGAGAGATCTCGATATCTTCCATGCTACACACATTATAGGCGGTTCCCAAGCAGAATGGTAAAGTTTATACTCCCCCACCACCAACAAGCATCAATCCATGGCTTGCCCAAAACAACAGGTGCCTCCAACTAACAACAATCCTGGGGGAGTTTTGTTTGCAATTATTTTGATTTGATTTCAGCATGGTACTGGGCATCCCAGTGACCAGCCATTTTCTCGTGAGTGAGGAGCGGAGTCCACTCCTCTTGAGAATAACCCGCCTAGCATGGAAGATACAGACGGCCCTAGTTGATACATGAGCTATTAGAGCATACAAAACAGAATTTTTATTTGAAGGTTTCGAGTTTGGTACATACAAACTTACTTGGAACGGCAAGTAGATACCGCATATAGGAAGGTATAGGGGATCGCAACAGTTTTCGAGGGTAGAGTATTCAACCCAAATTTATTGATTCGACACAAGGGGAGCTGTCGGTGTCAAAACCGGTGGATCTCGGGTAGGGGGTCCCAAACTATGTGTCTAAGGCGGATGGTAACAGGAGGCAGGGGACACGATGTTTTACCCAGGTTCGGGCCCTCTTGATGGAGGTAAAACCCTACGTCCTGCTTGATTTATTCTTGATGATATGAGTATTACAAGAGTTGATCTACCACGAGATCGGAGAAGCTAAACTCTAGAAGCTAGCCTATGGTATGATTGTATGTTGTCCTACGGAATAAAACCCTCTGGTTTATATAGACACCGGAGGGGGCTAGGGTTACACAAGGTCGGTTACAAAGGAGGAGATATACATATCCGTATTGCCTAGCTTGCCTTCCATGCCAAGTAGAGTCCCATCCAGAAACGAGATGAAGTCTTCAATCTTGTATCTTCATAGTCCAACAATTCAGCCGAAGGACATAGTCCGGCTATCCGGAGACCCCCTAATCCAGGACTCCCTCAGTAGCCCCTGAACCAGGCTTCAATGACGATGAGTCCGGCTCGCAGTGTTGTCTTCGGCATTGCAAGGCGGGTTCCTCCTCCGAATACACCACAGAAGAGTTTGAATACGAGGATAGTGTCCGACCCTAAAAAATAAGTTCCACATACGACGGTAGAGAGAATAATATTTCCACAAATCTAATCGTCTGACACGTTTCGGTAGCATGACATCACGCCATGGCCCGGTAATTATTCAAACCGTTTTTCCTTAACCAGTCCCACACATAACGCGAGGCGGTTTATTGACACGTCTTGTCAAAGCAGAGATCATGTTCCCCTTATTACGGGATTCTCATCAATACGGACGTGGGTAACCCGACCGCGTCTAGGACTCCTAGATTTTAGGCAAGTACCAAACGGCCACGAGGAGGACGCTTGATATTCACCCTCTTTATAACGGGACAAGGCTTTTACTTTCTTCCTCTCGTGCTCAATCGAATCCTTCCCCCGCCTCGAGTTCTAACACCCAAAGCCCAGGTCAGGTGCTTCGGACCTTCAATCATGTCCGGATCCAGCCTCCAGGGCCGGTGGATGCCCTCCTCCGTCACGGAAGAGGATATCAAGAAGTTGAGGGGGGCAAGATACCTGACCGCCGAAGTTTCGCATCGGCTGCCTGCCCGAGGGCAGGTCGTCCCTACTCCTGAACCCAATGAAGACGTCGTGTTCATCTCCCACTTCCTCCGAGGACTAGGCCTCACTCTGGATCAATTCGTTAGGGGTTTGATGTTCTATTACAGGCTAGATTTCCATGATCTAGCCCCGGATTCCTTTCTCCACATCTCGACATTTATTGTCGTATGTGAGGCCTTCCTCCGCATTACCCCTCACTTCATCCTGTGGCTCAAGACCTTTGATGTGAAGCCGAAGACGGTCGAGGGGCAGCATGCAGCGTGCGGAGGTGCATTAATAAGCAAGATCGCTGGAGCTCCATGGCCAAAGGGTTCCTTTCCAGAGGTGTCCGGATTATGGCAACGGGAGTGGTTCTACGTCACCGCTCCCAGAAGTGCCAAGTCGGTAGCTTCCCCTGCCTTTCGCTCGGGCCCTCCACCACAACTGATGTCATGGATCAGCAGGGGGCTGAGCTGGGGTCCAGCCAAGGATGTGCCCATACTGCAGAGCCGCATCCGAGATCTCTTCGAGGGAGATTTTAGTTTGGTTATGGTAGTGCAAGTCACGCTGGTTCGTCGAGTCTAGCCTTGCAAACGACGGCCCCTCCATATGTGGGAATTCAACCCGGAAGGGCCGCGCACTATCCAGAACTTCCTCGGCCTGACGCACGAGGAGTTGTACAAATCGTTCTTCGGACGCCAAGCAGAGTGTCCGGACACTACCGAGGACGTGGGCCTAAGCAGCAATCGCACCGCGGCCCAAGTAAGTAATCCCACGGCCGAACACACCGTCTTTTTATTTATCATGACATAATTCTGAAGAGTCGCTCTTTGACCAGGACTGGATAGTAAAGGCGAAGATGATCCGGTGTTCGGCCCCCCTTCCTGAAGGCTTGGACAATCTGGTGCTGGAAAAGATGCTCGAGCCAGCACCCTGCCCGGTGCCCTCAAAGGAAGATGAAGGGGGGAATAAAGAGGGTGAAAGCAGGCCTCCACTGCTACCTATTCCAACCGAGGGAATGAGCACCTCCATGAGGGAGGATAACCAAGGGGAAGAATCTGACGTTCCCTCGCCCCGGGGGAGGAAGAGGACCACCTCTGAAGATCCAGAAACCAAAGTTCCCAAACGGGAGAAGAAAACTTCACCAGAGGGTCCTGCCTCAGAGGGTGCTCTTGCCGCACAAAGTCCGCGCGGGGATCAGCCCTCTAACGAGCTGTAAGTAATCAAAAAGTACTTAGTAGTGAAGATATACTACCTTACCTTTGAGGAAAATGATCGAAGCATTTATCTTGTAGTTCGGATCTTAGCCCTTCTCAGCAGAGCTCGTCTTCGGGGGATCTTCTTCCGGAGATGATGGAGAGTGAAATGCCTCCCCCGGATTCCCTGGCTCAAGAAGCGGGCGACCTTGAAGTGTCGTCGCGGAGGGTCACTCCGGATCCGGTGAGGCCAGAAGATAATCCTATGGTCGCCCGAAGTCCCCAGTATCTGGCTCTTGAAGAGAGCATACAAAAGAATCTGGCACCGTCTGGTATGCGGTCGGACGCACTGAGGGATCTGATAGAGCGAGCCACTATCTCAGAAGAGCACTGTACATTGATGGGTGCGGTGATAGAAAGGATGTCGTACGCCAAAATCGGGTTGCATGAAGCCTTTATGAGTCTACTGACGGGCTTTGAGGTACGTGAAATGATTTACATTTGTGATAGTACCGCACATTTTTAGGTGTGCCCTATGTAGATAGTAGCCCCTGAGACTCTGGTTGTCATCGAGAACGGCGGCGAATAGAGGATCATAGTCCCAGGTAATAACCAGACCGCATTTATGTGCAGGTGTCTAAAGCTCTGGTGGCTAGCCGAACTAATGGGGTTGCCGAACTAAAGCGGCGACTGGATGCGGCGGATGCCGACATCGAGCTTGTTAACAAGCGGCTTGACGAGGCACAGGGTAGGTGATGTTTATAGTGAATGTCACATAGTAAGAGCAACGTGATGCTGGTATCTTTAAAATGTTGTGACTGCAGATGGAGTTGCCACCGTGGAGGCCCTGCGGGCGGAGCTTGCCCGAGCCAAGGAGCAAGCAAGGAGTAGTAATGTGGCCCACTTTGAGGGCGGCCGAAGAGTTGAGAGCCGAGAAGGTCGTGCATAGCGAGAGCAAAGAGAAAATGGCCAAAATGGCTGTGAAGTTAAAAGACACTGCCGACCGCTGCCAGTTACTTGAAGAAGAAAACCGGGCGAAGGCTACGGACCTCGAAAAGGCCACAATGGCGACCAAAGACACCCGCTCTGCAATGAGAGCAAAGAAGGAGGAACTGTGTGAAGCCGGGGACAATGTGGCTGGGAAGCCCTTTAAGCTGCGAAGGAAGTTCGGAGATCCGCGGTATGCCCCTCTGGATTGGCTGTGCAGTTCGGCCGATGCATATCTGGACTTGGCGGCGAGCGCTGTCGATGCGGCCGAATGCTTCCGAGATCAAATAGATCGTGAAGTGGACAAGCTATTCTGGTCGCAATTTAACGTTCCAGAGCGTCCGCTTCCATTGACTGATCAGCTTGCCAAATGGGCCGAACTCAATAGATTGTCCGGACTCGCCATGAGGTCTATCGTGGATCATCTGTGGCTGGAAAGGCCAAAGCCGAACATCTATTTTAGCTTGGTGCAGCAGTTCCTTGGTGCGGTGCCACGCATTAATGCGATGAAGAGGTCGGCGTGCATAGAAGGCTCGCGGATGGCCCTTGCCCGTGTCAAAACATACTGGGCAGAGATGGATGCCACCACTGTCGCGGCGCAGGGTTCGGCCATAGGCCGAGTGGCTGCCGAGCACTATTTTGAAGAAGTTCCTGTGGGCGCTCGTTCGATAGAGGCCTAGTGCTCGAAGAATGTTATGTTTGAGTGACATGTATTCCCATTGTAAAAAAAATGTTTTATTGAATTTATCAAGGCTGTATTTATACTTTTGCCTGAAAGTATTGTGATGCCTCATATGCGGCCGTTTATGTATACATGTATATAACCTGAAAGATTGCAGTCGTCGGCTTCAGCCCCCACGCATATAATGCGGGGGTGTTCGCAGAAGACGTGTATTCACACTTAATCCAACGTCTTGGTCCTATTAAGGAGGTGATAGCACAGCGAACTAGGCAACCGGACTATAATGCTTTAACACTTTCACTTAGCCAGAGGAGTTTGATAGTGGGGCTACTATATAGCCCCTGGTGGCTCCGCACTCATCCAGATTCGGGGTGCGTACATGCCTGGCCGGGAAACGGCCCTTCGTTAATGCAGAGGAATCCCTAAGATTCCAATAGGTCATCGAGTGGTTGACCAGTCTCACGCTATATCATGACAGTCAGTTTTCGGCTTTCTCTACTAAGGTGCTCGTCCGGATGAACAAGGACACAATCACAGTAGTTCTCCTGGTGCCGCCTTAGACGATAGAGCGGAACGTAAGGCAGCAAAACACAGGAGCCGGGCAAACCCAACATTTGACCAAAGACATGATTCGGAGCTATTGCATATAAGGCCAAACTCGCGACGCCGAACACTCCCTAAGGTATTCGGTCTTTTATGGTGTAAACCGGGCCTAAACAGTGCCCTTTGTAATAAGCCCCTGGTGTCCAGGTACATGCATTATTCTGACGTGGCCACATGCCAAGACGTCAGCATCCTTCTCAATTGTACTGAGAATTCAAGGGATGTGTAGCAACAAGAGACAGTAAAAAAGGTTTACGCGGGGTCTTAATCTAAAAAGAATCCTTGGAACGAGTCCCTGCTGCACGTCTGCGCCTGTGTCTCCATTGTGTTGTATCCTGGACGGGTGTAGCACAATGGTCATCTGTAAAAGAGAGGAACATAGTTGAAAAGTTCTCGCGCAAAAAGGTAGGTTATACTAAAGAAACCATGTACAATGCAAGATGAGTAAGATTGAGCCTAATTGCCACTTGTTTGCGCACGTTGAGCCCCTTGTATTGTACTAGGGGTATGGCCATCAAACCTCTATTAATTACATATATCTGCGCCGGACTCGTCTAACCGCGTCTGTGGTCTTAACGACCTGTCGAATGCTTGAGTTGGTGAGGCCATTTAGTGTGCGGCTGCCAAGGCGGCCGCACTGTCTTCGGCGCTCAAGGAACGCTCGATATTTCCATTTACTGTGATGATGTCGCATGGACCGGGCATCTTAAGCGTGAGGGAAGCGTAATGCAGTATTGCATTAAAGCGAGCGAAAGCTTCACGTCCGAGTAGTGCTTGATAGTCACTTTGGAACGGAGTGATGTGGAAGGTTAAATTTTTGCTGCAAAAGTTATCGAGGAAGCCGAATATAACCTCTAGTAGCAGGGAGCCCTTGGAATGAGCCTCTAGACCTGGTGTTACTCCTTTAAAGGTAGCATCGCTGCGGCAAATATTTGTTGGGTCTATCCCCATTTTGCGGACTGTATCCTGATATATCAGATTGAAACTGCTGCCGCCGTCCATTAGGACTCGAGTGAAGTGGTATCCGCCAATTATTGGATCTAATACCAAGGCAGCCCATCCTGCATGCCGGATACTTGCCGAGTAGTCCCGATGATCGAAGGTGATCGATTGAGATGACCAGTGGCGGAGCTCCATGGTGATAGGCCCTGGGGCATGTTTCTCTGAAGGTGCCGCTTTGTTTCTCCCTTTTATCACGTGTAACATGTTGACTGTTTTGACTTCTGGTGGGAATTTCTTCTGTTCCCCTGTGCTTTTCTTGCGAGGCTCGTCCTCGTCTTCACTTGGTGTATCCTGCCCCTTGTGTTCGGTGTTGAGCTTGCCGGACTGTTTGAAGACCCAACATTCTCTGTGGGTATGATTTGCGGGTTTATCAGGGGTGCTATGGATCTGACATATTTGGTCCAGAATTTTGTTTAGGCTGGACAGTTCGTCTATGTTGCCTTTGGAGGGCGGCTTCTGCTGACCTGGCTGAGAGCTTCTGAATCCGGCGTTTACCGCCGTGCTCTTTGGGCTGTCTTCTTTATTCTGGCGCTTATTCTTGCTGCGTCGTGATTTCCTGTTTCCATCCCTGACTTTGGATGTACTTGGGTCGCTGGTGCTACATCGGGCTAACCAGCTGTCCTCGCCCGCGCAAAAGCGGATCATGAGGCTTGTTAATGCTGCCACTGTTCTTGGCTTTTCTTGACCGAGGTGTCTGGCAAGCCATTCGTCTCGAACGCTATACTTGAAAGTTGCTAAGGCTTCGGCGTCCGGACAGTCGACTATTTGGTTCTTTTTAGTGAGGAACCTATTCCAAAGTTTTCAGGCTGACTCACCAGGCTGTTGAGTTATATGACTTAAATCGTCTGCATCCGGTGGTCGGACATATGTCCCTTGAAAATTTGCCCGAAAGGCGTCTTCGAGATCTTCCCATCTTCCGATGGAGTTTTCGAGGAGGCTTTTAAGCCAGTGCTGAGCTGGCCCTTTGATCCTGAGGGGTAAGTACTTGATGGCGTGGAGATCGTCTCCTCGAGCCATATGGATATGGAGGATGTAGTCCTCAATCCAGACCCCAGGGTTTGTTGTTCCGTCGTATGCCTCTATGTTTACGGGTTTGAATCCCTCTGGAAATTCATGGTCCAGCACCTCGTCGGTGAAACATAGGGGGTGTGCGGCACCCCTGTATTTGGGTGTACCGTGGTGTTCGAATGTTTGTTGTGTTGCATTGTATGTTGGAGCGCGCTTGTGTGGTCCATAGATGGATCTGGTTGCGCCGTCCTTTTGATGCGAGCCCTTACGCAGATCGAGTACTGGTTTATGTGCGGCGTCGTTTGCCGCTTTATGTTGGCTATGAGGTCGTCTATCCGACCGGATGGCCGTTTTATATTTTAATTGTGGGGGATCTAAGGCCTCCTCATCGAATTCAGGTAGCAACTTTCGCTTCGGATAGCTCTTGGTGTGGCGATTACTGCCGTAATTCGCTGCAGTGTTGAGTACTTCACTCCATTTGATTTTGAGTGTGTCTTGTGCAGCCTTGAGCCTTTGCTTCTGTTTTTTCAGACTCCTCGCAGCGGCAACCAGCCTTTGATGGGCATTCTGTTGATCCGGGTGCCTGTCCGGTGTGATGTCGTCCGGACTGTTATCTTCGACGGGGTTGGTTTGTTCGGCTTGATTTTCCGTGTTGCCGTGGTCGGGCAATGGTTCACCCTGCTCTAACGCTGGGTCTATATGATCGTTATTTCCGCCGGGGCGGGATTTGGAGCGGCGTTTATGCCGCTGCTTTGACTGCTTCTCGAGGGAACAACCCTTCGCTGCATCCTTCCATTCCTCATCGTCGTTTTCTTTGGGTGTGTCCGACATGTATACGTCATGTGATGAAGTGGGCGTCTAGTGCCCTATGGGCGGTGGTTCCTGTTCGTCTCCTGCATCGTCGTCCATACCGTCGATGTCTTCGGAGTCGAGGTCCAACATGTCGGTTAGGTCGTCGACAGTGGCTATTAAGTGGGTGGTGGGTGGGTTGTGAACTTCTTCGTCATCCGCATCCCAATCCTGCCGAAAATAGTTTGGCCAGGATTCTCCTGACAAGGAGAGAGACCTTAATGAGTTCAGTGTGTCGCCAAAGGGCGAGTGCTGAAAAATATCCGAGGAGGTAATCTCCATGATCAGCGCCCGATCGGATTCGATAGGCACGGGCACAAGCGGTTCGGAGTCCGTGGCCGGAGAAGGATCCGGCAGTTCAGCAACACGGCTCTCTTGAAAGGTAAGGTCGATATTCAGTTCAATCGCCGCTGAGTATACGGCCTCCGTGGCGGGGTCTATCCACCCGTCCATGGATGGTGCAACTGGTTCCGAATTGAGGGTCGGAGTGGTTGCCGGTGCGATCTTCTGAACACTGTCCGATGGTAGAGCTAAACCGTACACATCGCGGTGGTGCAGCGCACAAGGCAGGGGCTCGAACCCATCGAAGATCAAGTCTCCGCGGATATCGGCCGTGTAGTTTAAGCTTTCAAACCTGACCTGGTGGCCAGGGGCGTAACTTTCGATCTGCTCCAGATGGCCAAGTGAGTTGGTCCGCAGTGCGAAGCCGCCGAATACGAAGATCTGTCCGGGGAGAAAAGTCTCACCCTGGACCGCATCGCTATCGATGATTAAAGGAGCCATCAAGCCTAATGGCGATGACGCAGAGGAATTCTCAATGAAAGCACCAATGTCGGTGTCAAAACCAGCGGATCTCGGGTAGGGGGTCCCTAACTGTGCGTCTAAGGCGGATGGTAACAGGAGGCAGGGGACATGATGTTTTACCCAGGTTCGGGCCCTCTTGATGGAGGTAAAACCCTACGTCCTTCTTGATTTATTCTTGATGATATGAGTATTACAAGAGTTGATCTACCACGAGATTGGAGAGGCTAAACCCTAGAAGTTAGCTATGGTATGATAGTATGTTGTCCTACGGACTAAAACCCTCCGGTTTATATAGACACTAGAGGGGGCTAGGGTTACACAAGGTCGGTTACAAAGGAGGAGATATACATATCCGTATTGCCTAGCTTGCCTTCCATGCCAAGTAGAGTCCCATCCGGACACGAGACGAAGTCTTCAATCTTGTATCTTCATAGTCCAACAGTCCGGCTGTCCGGAGACCCCCTAATCCAGGACTCCCTCAGGAGCCAAAGAATATTCTCAAGTATTAGCATCTGAGTTGTCAATTCAACCACACCTGGATAACTTAATATCTGCAGAAAAGTGTTTAGTATCAAAGTAATATGATAGTAGTGGTAACGATAGTAAAAGTAACGGTAGCCAAAGTAATGTTTTTGGTATTTTGTAGTGATGATAACAATAACAACGGAAAAGTAAATAAGCAAAGAACAATATATGGAAAGCTCGTAAGCAATGGATCAGTGATGGAGAATTATGTCGGATGCGGTTCATCATGCAACAGTCATAACCTAGGGTGACACAGAACTAGCTCCAGTTCATCAATGTAATGTAGGCATGTATTCCGAATATAGTCATATGTGCTTATGGAAAAGAACTTGCGTTACATCTTTTGTCCTACCCTCCCATGGCAGCGGGGTCCTATTGGAAACTAAGGGATATTAAGGCCTCCTTTTAATAGAGTACCGGAACAAAGCACTAACACATAGTGAATACATGAACTCCTCAAACTACGGTCATCACCGGTAAGTATCCCGATTATTGTCACTTCGGGGTTAACAGATCATAACACATAATAGGTGACTATAGACTTGCAAGATATGATCAAAAACTCTCATATATTGATGATAACATAATAGGTTCAGATCTGAAATCATGGCACTCGGGCCCTAGTGACAAGCATTAAGCATAGAAAGTCATAGCAACATCAATCTCAGAACATAGTGGATACTAGGGATCAAACCCTAACAAAACAAACTCGATTACATGATAAATCTCATCCAACCCATCACCGTCCAGCAAGCCTACGATGGAATTACTCACGCACGGTGGTGAGCATCATGAAATTGGTGATGGAGGATGGTTGATGATGATGATGGCGACGGATTCCCCTCTCCGGAGCCCTGAACGGACTCCAGATCAGCCCTCCCGAGAGAGTTTAGGGCTTGGTGGTGGCTCTGTATCATAAAACGCGATGATTCCTTCTCCTCTGGTTTTTTCTCCCTGAAAGTGAATATATGGAGTCCAGGTTGAGGTCGGTGGAGTGTCAGGGGGGCCCACGAGGCAGGGGGCGCGCCCCCCACCATCGTGGACAGGTGGGGCACCCCCTGATGTGGATCTTCCTTCCAATATTCATTATATATTCCAAAATAATGCTCCATTGATTTTCATGTCATTCCGAGAACTTTTATATATAACACCATGGCAATTCTGCTGAAGACAGCGTCAGTCCGGGTTAGTTCCATTCAAATCATGCAAGTTAGAGTCCAAAACAAGGGCAAAAGTGTTTGGAATAGTAGATACGATGGAGACGTATCAACTCCCCCAAGCTTAACCCTTTGCTTGTCCTCAAGCAATTCAGTTGACAAACTGAAAGTGATAAAGAAAACTTTTACAAACTGTGTTTGCTCTTATTGTTGTAAATATGTAAAGCCAGCATTCAAGTTTTCAGCAAAGATTATGAACTAACCATATTCACAATAACATTTAGGTCTCATGTTTACTCATATTAATGGCATAATCAACTAGCGAGCAATAATAATAAATCTTGGATGACAACACTTTCTCAAAACAATCAGGATATGATATAACAAGATGGTATCTTGCTAGCCCTTTCTGAGACCGCAAAACATAAATGCAGAACACTTTTAAAGATCAAGGACTGACTAGACATTGTAATTCATGGTAAAAGAGATCCAGTCAAGTCATACTCAATGTAAACTAACAGTAATGGATGCAAATGACAGTGGTGCTCTCCAACCGGTGCTTTTAATAAGAGATGATGACTCAGCATAAAAGTAAATAGATAGGCCCTTCGCAGAGGGAAGCAGGGATTTGTAGAGGTGCCAGAGCTCGGTTTTTAAATAGATATGAATAATATTTTGAGCGGTATACTTTCATTGTCAACATAACAACCAAGAGATGGTGATATCTTCCATGCTACACACATTATAAGCGGTTCCCAAACAGAATGGTAAAGTTTATACTCCCCCTCCACCAACAAGCATCAATCCATGGCTTGCTCGAAACAACGAGTGCCTCCAACTAACAAGAGTCCCAGGAGAGTTTTGTTTGCAATTATTTTGATTTGATTTGCATAAAGCATGGGACTGGGCATCTCGGTGACCAGCCAATTTCTCGTGAGTGAGGAGCTGAGTCCACTCCTCTTGAGAATAACCCGCTTAACATGGAAGATACGGACAGCCCTAGTTGATACATGAACTATTCGAGCATACAAAACAGGATAATTATTTGAAGGTTTAGAGTTTGGCACATACAAAATTACTTGGAACGGCAGGTAGATACCGTATATAGGTAGTTATGGTGGACTCATGTGGAATAACTTTGGGGTTTATGGAATTGGATGCACAAGCATTATTCCCGCTTAGTACAGGTGAAGGCTAGCAAAAGACTGGGAAGCGACCAGCTAGAGAGCGACAACAGTCATGAACATGCATTAAAATTAATCAACACCGAATGGAAGCATGAGTAGGATATAATGCACCATGAACATAAATATCATAGAGGCTATGTTGATTTTGTTTCAACTACATGCGTGAACATGTGCCAAGTCAAGCCACTCGAATCATTCAAAAGAGGATACCACCCTATCATAACACATCACAACCATTTTAATAGCATGTTGGCACGCAAGTAAACCATTATAAGCTCCTAGCTAATTAAGCATGGCATAAGCAACTATAATCTCTAATTGTCATTGCAAACATGTTTATTCATAATAGGCTGAATCAGGAACGATGAACTAATCATATTTACAAAAATAGGAGAGTTCAAGTTCATACCAGCTTTTCTCATCTCAATAAGTTCATCATATAAACATCATTATTGCCTTTCACTTGCACGACCGAATAGTGTGGATAATAATAATAGTGCACGTGCATTGGACTAAGCTAGAATCTGCAAGCATTCAATTCAAGAGAGAAGACAAGGTAATATGGGCTCTTTGTCAGATCAACGATAATGCATATAAGAGCCACTTTAACATTTTCATTATGTTCTTCTCCTATCGACCCCCAAAGGAAAGAAAAGAAATAAACTATTTACACGGGAAAGCTCCCAACAAGCAAAATAAAAATGAGAAATCTTTTTGAGTTTTCTTTTTAATTACTACTACAAGCATGGAAAGTAAACTAATAAAAAGCTACAACTGATTTTCTTTTTTTTTCTTAAGGTTTATCAAACACACAAGAAGAAAGCATGAAAAGGAAAATAAACTAGCATGGATGATACAATGAAAAAGTATGAGAACCGACGACTAGCAATGAGTGTGTGAACATGAATGTAATGTCGGTGAGAGATACGTACTCCTCCAAGCTTAGGCTTTTGGCCTAAGTTGGTCTATGGCCACGAGTGGCCTGGCGGAAATCCAAAGTGATCGTTGGGGTCGTACTGAGATGTAGCAGCTATTGCCTCATGAGCTGCCGCTTGGAGACGGGCCGTCTCCGTCCTCCTCTTATACTCGTCCGCCTCCTCCCTGGTTATAACATATCTCCCTTTTGCCTGAAAGTCAACGAAAGCAGGAGCAGGGAGAGCGACATGATAGGTGCGTCATCTGTCAAAGATTAGTCGGTACTGGAGGAACTGATCGTTCCTCTCAACAAACTGATGACGAACCATGGCCTGATAATCCAAATAAACAGGAGGCAACTCAATATCATACCCACGTATGGGTACACCAAGAAAATTAGTTAGACGGCTTGCATAAATTCCGCTGAAGAAATCTCCACGAAATCTATTATTATGCAACCTACGTGCAATAATGGCTCCCAAATTATAATGTCTATCTTCTAATACAACACTCCTGAGAACACTGAGATCAGGGACACACATGTGACATGCTTCATCCTTACCATTTATGCACCTACCTATGAAGAGAGCAAAATAATGTATAGCAGGAAAATGAATGCTCCCTATGGTAGCTTGTGTTATGTGACTTATGTCTCTAGATTCCCCCACAGTTATACTAGCAAGAAAATCTCTAAATTCAGATTTGCGAGGTTCATTAGGACTACCCCATTGTGGAAGTTTGCAAGCAGTGTTAAAATCCTCTAAGTCCATAGTATAAGAATTTTCATAGAGATCAAACAGGACAGTTTGAGAATTGCGTGATGATGAAAATTCAAACCTCCTCACAAAGGAATCAATGAGATAGTGGTACTGGCGGCATTTGTCTGCCTCGAAGCTCTCAAGATCAGCATTACACACATATGCGTTAAATTCTTCCTTGATTCCTGCTTGATCCATAAAGTCCTCTGAAGGCCATTCACAAGCCCGCACTTGAGCTTCCCTCGATGGTTCTTCGTCGGCATCGCGCATTGCGAGCCTGGGTCCTTGCTTCCTTGAAGGACTACCTTGGTACATTTTCCTAAACATATTTCTTCCTCTAAAAAATTTATAAATTTAGTAACTTCAAAATAAAAGTGAACCAAACTCAACAATATTGATAGCAACTACTCCTACAAGTGCCTAGAGGCAATATCATGCATCAAAACTACTTTTGACCATATAAATTTGACATGCAAGCTCAAGAACAGGGTCACCTAAGCAGTAAAAATATGCAATGAATAAAGCACTAGAACAAAAAGTAATTGGACCATTGGAGGAGTCACATACCAAGGGACAATCCCCCAAAGCAGTTTTGTGAGAGGTGCTTTGAGCAATGAGATCGAAAATGGCAGCAAAATGAGCTTGGACTCGGGTTTGAGCTAGTTAGTGGTATTTGTGAGAGGAAGAAGGAGTGTGTGGTAGCTGGAATAAGTGGAGGGGAGGCACCATGGGCCCACGAGGAAGGGGGGTGTGCCCAGGGGGTAGGGCGCGCCCTCCACCCTCGTGGCCAGGTGCTTGCACCCCCTGTTGTGTTCTCAGTGCCAGATATTCTAAAATATTCTAGAAATAATCATATTTAATTTTCAGGGCATTTGGAGAACTTTTATTTTCGGAGTATTTTTTATTACATTGATAATTCAGGAAACAGACCGAAATTACTATTTATGCTTTATTTAATATAAATAACAGAAAGTAAAAAGATGATACATAGAGTTGTTGTTTCTAAATTCATCCATCTCATGCTCATCAAAAGGAATCCACTAACAAGGTTGATCAGGTCTTCTTAACAAACTCATTCCGAATAACATGGAACCGAAGAATTTTTGAATAACACTAGGTTACCTCGTTGGGGATATGCACATCCCCAACAATAAGAATATCATATTTCTTCTTGACAGTAGGAATAGGAAATTCAAAACCTCCAAAAATAATTGATGGAATTTTTCCAATAGAGTTTATACTATGAACTTGAGGTTGTTTCCTCGGGAAGTGTACCGTATGCTCATTGTCATTAACATGAAAAGTGACATTGCCTTTGGTGCAATCAATAACAGCCCCTGCAGTATTCAAAAAGGGACTTCCAAGAATAATAGACATACTATCATCCTCGGGAATATCAAGAATAACAAAGTCCGTTAAAATAGTAATGTTTGCAACCACAACAGGCACATCCTCACAAATACCGACAGGTATAGCAATTGATTTATCAGCCATTTGCAAAGATATTTCAGTAGGTGTAAACTTATTCAAATCAAGTCTACGATATAAAGAGAGAGGCATAACACTAACAACGGCTCCAAGATCACATAAAGCAGTTTTAACATAGTTTCTTTTAATGGAGCATGGTATAGTTGGTACTCCTGGATCTCCAAGTTTCTTTGGTATTCCACCCTTCAAAGTATAATTAGCAAGCATGGTGGAAATTTCAACTTCCGGTATCTTTCTTTTATTAGTAACAATTTCTTTCATATACTTAGCATAATGATTCATTTTGAGCATATCAGTCAAACGCATACGCAATAAGATAGGTCTAATCATTTCAGCAAAGCACTCAAAATCCTCATCATACTTTTTCTTGGACAGTTTAGGAGGAAAAGGCATGGGTTTCTGAACCCATGGTTCTCTTTCTTTACTGTGCTTCCTAGCAACAAAGTCTCTCTTATCATAACGTTGATTCTTTGATTGTGGGTTATCAAGATCAACAGCAGGTTCAGTCTCTACTTCATTGTCATTACTAGGTTGAGCATCAATATAAACATCATCATTAGCATTATTACTAGGTTCATGTTCATTACCAGATTGTGTTTTAGCATCAGAAATAGAGATATCATTAGGATTCTCAGGTGTGTCAATAACAGGTTCACTAGAAGCATGGAAAGTCCTATCATTTTTCCTTTTCCTCCTTTTAGAAGGACTAGGTGCATAAATAATATTTCTCTAAGAATCTTGCTCAATTCTCTTAGGATGGCCCTCAGGACACAAAGGTTCCTGAGTCATTTTACCACCTCTAGTCATAACTCTAGCAGGATTATCAATTTTCTTACTATTTAATTCATTGAGCCATTCTGAGCTTGAAGTACTTGTTCTACTTGAGTGGTAACCATAGAAGCATGTTTAAAATAAGTTTAAGTTCACCTTTAACATTAGCCATATAATCACCCAAGTGTTCAAGCATATCAGCATTGTGTTTTAATTCTCTACCAAAATAAGCATTGAAGTTTTCTTGTTTGACCATAAAGTCGTCAAACTCATCCAAGCATGGGCTAGCAAACTTAGTAAATGGGATTTCAGCTTTATCATATCTATAGAGAGAATTTACCTTTACTACCTGTGTCGGGTTATCAAGACCATGTATTTCTTCAACACGTGGTAAATTAAGACCATGTATTTCTTCAATAGGAGGTAAATTCTTAACATATTCAGCTTTAATACCTTTTTCCTTCATAGATTTCTTTGCCTCTTGCATATCTTCAGGACTGAGAAATAGAATACCCCTCTTCTTCGGAGTTGGCTCAGGAGTTGGTTCAGGAATTGGATCAGGAAGTGTCCAATTATTTTCATTAGTCAACATATTATTCAATAGAATTTCAGCTTCATCTGGTGTTCTTTCCCTCAAAACACAACCAGCGCAACTATCCAGGTGGTCTCTGAAAGCATCAGTTAGTCCATTATAAAAGATATCAAGTATTTCATTTTTCTTAAGAGGATGATCAGGCAAAGCATTAAGTAGTTGGAGAACCCTCCCTGCTACCTCTTGAGCACTGTGTTGGTTTTCCCTTGAAGAGGAAAGGGTGATGTAGGAAAGCAGCGTAAGTATTTCCCTTAGTTTTTGAGAACCAAGGTATCAATCCAGTAGGAGGCCACGCACGAGTCCCTCGCACCTACACAAACAAATAAAATCCTCGCAACCAACGCAATAAAGGGGTTGTCAATCCCTTCGCGGTCACTTACGAAAGTGAGATCTGATAGATATGATAAGATAATATTTTTGGTATTTTTTATGGTAAAGATGCAAAGTAAAGAAAGCAAAATAAACAGTGCCAGAAATAGCTTGTTGACGGGAGATTAATATGATGGAAAATAGACCCGGGGCCATAGGTTTCACTAGTGGCTTCTCTCGAGAGCATAAGTATTACGGTGGGTAAACAAATTACTGTTGAGCAATTGGCAGAATTGAGCATAGTTATGAGAATATCTAGGTATGATCATGTATATAGGCATCACGTCCATGACCAGTAGACCGACTCCTGCCTGCATCTACTACTATTAGTCCACACATCGACCGCTATCCTGCATGCATCTAGAGTATTAAGTTCAAAAGAACAGAGTAACGCTTTAAGTAAGATGACATGATGTAGAGGGATAAACTCATGCAATATGATATAAACCCCATCTTGTTATCCTCTATGGCAACAATACAATATGTGCCTTGCTGCCCCTACTGTCACTGGGAAAGGACACCGCAAGATTGGACCCAAAGCTAAGCACTTCTCCCATTGCAAGAAAGATCAATCTAGTAGGCCAAACCAAACAGATAATTCGAAGAGACTTGCAAAGATAACCAATCATACATAAAAGAATTCAGAGAAGATTCAAATATTGTTCATAGATAAACTTGATCATAAACCCACAATTCATCGGTCTCAACAAACACACCGCAAAAGAAGATTACATCGAACAGATCTCCACGAGAATCATGGAGAACTTTGTATTGAGATCCAAAGAGAGAGAAGAAGCCATCTAGCTAATAACTATGGACCTGAAGGTCTGAGGTAAACTACTCACACATCATCGGAGAGGCTATGGTGTTGATGTAGAAGCCCTTCGAGATTGATGCCCCCTCCGGCGGAGCTCCGGAAAAGGCCCTAAGATTGGATCTCACGGGTATAGAAGGTTGCGGCGGTGGAATTAGGTTTTTGGCTCCGTATCTAGTAGTTTGGGGGTACGTAGGTATATATAGGAGGAATAAGTACATCGGTGGAGCAACGTGGGCCCCACGAGGGTGGAGGGCACGCCTGGGGGGTAGGCGCGCCCCCCTACCTCGTGCCTTCCTGGTAGCTTTCTTGACGTAGGGTCCAAGTCCTCTGGATCACATTCGTTCCAAAAATCACGTTCCCGAAGGTTTGCTACCTCTTGAGCACTGCGTTGGATTTCCTTGAAGAGGGAAGGATGATGCAGCAAAGTAGCGTAAGTATTTCCCTCAGTTTTTGAGAACCAAGTTATCAATCCAGTAGGAGGCTACGCGCGAGTCCCTCATACCTGCACAAAACAAATAACTCCTCGCAACCAACGCGATAAGGGGTTGTCAATCCCTTCATGGTCACTTACGAGAGTGAGATCTGATAGATATGATAAGATGATATTTTTGGTATTTTTGTGATAAAGATGAAAAGTAAAATAAAAGGCAATAAAAATAATTAGTATTGGAAGATTAATATGATGGAAGATAGACCCGGGGGCCATAGGTTTCACTAGTGGCTTCTCTCAAGAGCATAAGTATTTTATGGTGGGTGAACGAATTACTGTTGAGCAATTGACAGAATTGAGCATAGTTATGAGAATATCTAGGTATGATCATGTATATAGGCATCACGTCCGAGACAAGTAGACCGACTCCTGCCTACATCTACTACTATTACTCCACTCATCGACCGCTATCCAGCATGCATCTTGAGTATTAAGTTCATGAAAACAGAGTAACGCCTTAAGCAAGATGACATGATGTAGAGCGATAAATTCATGCAATATGATAAAAAAAAACATCTTGTTATCCTCGATGGCAACAATACAATATGTGCCTTGCTGCCCCTACGGTCACTAGGAAAGGACACCGCAAGATTGAACCCAAAGCTAAGCACTTCTACCATTGCAAGAAAGATCAATCTAGTAGGCCAAACCAAACTGATAATTCGAAGAGACTTGCAAATATAATCAATCATACATAAAAGAATTAAGAGAAGATTCAAATATTGTTCATAGATAATCTTGATCATAAACCCACAATTCATCGGTCTCAACAAACACACCGCAAAAAGAAGATTACATCGAATAGATCTCCACAATAGAGGGGGAGAACATTGTATTGAGATCCAAAAAGAGAGAAGAAGCCATCTAGCTAATAACTATGGACCCGAAGGTCTGAGGTAAACTACTCACACTTCATCGGAGAGGCTATGGTGTTGATGTAGAAGCCCTCTGTGATGGATGCCCCCTCCGGCGGAGCTCCGGAACAGGCCCCAAGATGGGATCTCGTGGATACAGAAAGTTGCGACAATGGAATTAGGGTTTTGGATCTGTATCTGATCATTTGGGGGTACGTAGGTATATATAGGAGGAAGGAGTACGTCGGTGGAGCAATAGGGGGGCCACGAGGGTGGAGGGCGTGCCTGGGGGGGTAGGCGCGCCCCCTACCTCGTGGCCTCCTCCTTTATTACTTGACATAGGGTCCAAGTCTCCTGGATCATGTTCGGTGAGAAAATCACGTTCCCGAAGTTTTCATTCCTCATGGACTCCGTTTGATATTCCTTTTCTGCGAAACTCTGAAATAGGCAAAAAACAACAATTCTGGGCTGGGCCTCTGGTTAATAGGTTAGTCCCAAAAATAATATAAAAGTGGATAATAAAGCCCAATAATGTCCAAAATAGTAGATAATATAGCATGGAGCAATCAAAAATTATAGATACGTTGGAGACGTATCAAGCATCCCCAAGCTTAATTCCTGCTCGTGCTCGAGTAGGTAAATTATAAAAACTGAATTTTTGATGCGGAGTGCTACTTGGCATAATTTTAATTTAATTCTTGTTAATTGTGGTATGAATATTCAGATCCGAAAGATTCAAGATAAAAGTTCATATTGAAATAAAAATAATAATACTTCAAGCATACTAACTAAGCAATTATGTCTTCTCAAAATAACATGGCCAAAGAAAGTTCATCCCTACAAAATCATATAGTTTAGTCATGCTCCTTTTTCGTCACACAAGAATGCTCTCATCATGCACAACCCCGATGACAAGCCAAGAAATTGTTTCATACTTTAGTATTCTCAAACCTATAAACTTTCACGCAATATATGAGCGCGAGCCATGGACATAGCACTATGGGTGGAATAGAATATGATGATGGGAGTTATGTGGAGAAGACAAAAAGGAGAAAGTCTTACATCAACGAGGCTAATCAATGGGCTATGGAGATGCCCATCGATTGATGTTAATGCAAGGAGTAGGGATTGCCATGCAACGGATGCACTAGATCTATAAATGTATGAAAGCTCAACAAAAGAAACTAAGTGGGTATGCATCCAACTTGCTTGCTCACGAAGACCTAGGGCACTTGAGGAGGCCCATTGTTGGAATATACAAGCCAAGTTCTATAATGAAAAAATCCCACTACTATATGAAAGTGACAAAACAAGAGACTCTCTATCATGAAGATTATGGTGCTACTTTGAAGCACAAGTGTGGCAAAGGATAGTAGCATTGTCCCTTCTCTCTTTTTCTCTCATTTTTTGGGCCTTCTTTTTTTTATTATGGCCTTTCTCTTTTTTTTCAGATTCCTCACTTGGGACAATGCTCTAGAAAAGGATGATCATCACACTTCTATTTATTTACAACTCAATGATTACTACTCGATACTAGAACAAAAGATGACTCTATATGAATGCCTCTGGAGGTGTACCGGGATATGCAATGAACCAAGAGTGACATGTATGAAAGAATTATGAACGGTGGCTTTGCCACAAATACTATGTCAACTACATGATCATGCTAAGCAATATGACAATGATGAATGTGTCATGATAAACGGAATGGTGAAAAGTTGCATGGCAATATATCTCAGAATGGCTATGGAAATGCCATAATAGGTAGGTATGGTGGCTATTTTGAGGAAGATATAAGAAGGTTTATGTGTGAAAGAGCGTAACATATCACGGGGTTTGGATGTACCGGCGAAGTTTGCACCAACTCTCAATGTGAGAAAGGGCAATGCACGGTACCGAAGAGGCTAGCAATGATGGAAGGGTGAGAGTGCGTATAATCCATGGACTCAACATTAGTCATAAAGAACTCACATACTTATTGCAAAAATCTACAAGTCATCAAAAACCAAGCATTATGTGCATGATCCTAGGGGGATAGATTGGTAGGAAAAGACCATCGCTCGTCCCCGACCGCCACTCATAAGGAGGACAATCAAAGAACACCTCATGTTTCAAATTTGTTACATAATGTTTACCATACGTGCATGCTACGGGACTTGCAAACTTCAACACAAGAATTTCTCAAATTCACAACTACTCAACTAGCACGACTTTGATATTATTACCTCCATATCTCAAAAAAATCATCAAGCATCAAACTTCTCTTAGTATTCAATACACTCATAAGAAAAAATTTACTCTTGAATACCTAGCATATTAGGATTATTTAAGCAAATTACCATGCTATTTAAGACTCTCAAAATAATCTAAGTGAAGCATGAGAGATCAATAGTTTCTATAAAACAAATCCACCACCGTGCTCTAAAAGATATAAGGGAAGTACTAGAGCAAAACTATATAACTCAAAAGATATAAGTGAAGTACATAGAGTATTCTAACAAATTCCAAATCATGTATGGCTCTCTCAAAAGGTGTGTACAGAAATGATGATTGTGGTAAACTAAAAAGCAAATACTCAAATCATACAAGACGCTCCAAGCAAAACACATATCATGTGGTGAATAAAAATATAGCTTCAAGTAAAGTTACCGATAGAAGTAGACGAAAGAGGGGATGCCTTCCGGGGCATCCCCAAGCTTTGGCTTTTAGGTGTCCTTAGATTATCTTGGGGGTGCCATGGGCATCCCCAAGCTAAGGCTCTTGCCACTCCTTGTTCCATAATCCATCAAATATTTACCCAACGCTTGAAAATTTCACAACACAAAACTTAAAGTAGAAAATCTCGTGAGCTCCGTTAGAGAAAAAAAACAAAAGACCACTTCAAGGTACTGTAATGAACTCATTATTTATTTATATTGGTGTTAAACCTACTGTATTCCAACTTCTCTATGGTTTATAAACTATTTTACTAGCCATAGATTCATCAAAATAAGCAAACAACACATGAAAAACAGAATCTGTCAAAAACAGAACAGTCTGTAGTAATCTGTAACTAGCACAAGATCTGGAACCCCAAAAATTCTAAAATAAATTTCTGGACGTGAGGAATTTATCTATTAATCATATTCAAAAATAATTAACTAAATAAAACTTTCCAAATAAAAATGGCAGCAGTTCTCGTAAGCGCTAAAGTTTCTGTTTTTTACAGCAAGATATCAAGACTTTCCCCCAAGTCTTCCCAACGGTTCTACTTGGCACAAATACTAATTAAACACAAAAAAACACAACCAAAACAGAGGCTAGGTAAATTATTTATTACTAAACAGGAGCAAAAAGCAAGGAATAAAAATAAAATTGGGTTGCCTCCCAACAAGCGCTATCGTTTAACGCCCCTAGCTAGGCATAAAAAGCAAGGATAGATTTAGGTATTGCCATCTTTGGTAGGCAATCCATAAGTGGCTCTCATAATAGATTCATAAGGTAATTTAATTTTCTTTCTAGGAAAGTGTTCCATGCCTTTCCTTAACGGAAATTGGAATCTAATATTTCCTTCCTTCATATCAATAATTGCACCAATCGTTCTAAGGAAAGGTCTACCAAGAATAATTGGACATGAAGGACTGCAATCTATGTCAAGAACAATAAAATCTACGGGTACATAATTACTATTTGCAAAAATAAGAACAATTAATTCTTCCCGTAGGTTTCTTAATAGTGTAATCCGCAAGATGCAAGTTTAAAGAGCAATCATCAAAATCACGGAAACCTAACAAATCACACAAAGTCTTTGGAATCGTGGAAACACTAGCACCCAAATCACATAAAGCATAGAACTCAGGATCTTTAATCTTAATTTTAATAGTTGGTTCCCACACATCATAAAGTTTTCTAGGGATAGAAACTTCCAACTCAATTTTTTCTTCATAAGATTGCATCAAGGCATCAATGATATGTTTAGTAAACGCTTTATTTTGACTATAAGCATGAGGAGAACTTAGCACGGATTGCAACAAGGAAATACAATCAATCAAAGAGAAATTTTCATAATTAAATTCCTTGAAATCCAAAATAGTGGGTTTAGCAACATCTAGGGTTTTAATTTCCTCAATCCCACTTTCATCAAATTTAGGATCAAGATCTAAAAACTCTGAATTTTTGGAACGCCTTCTAGGTAAAGGTGGATCATATTCAGTCCCATCATTATCAACATTCATATTGCAAAACAAAGATTTAATAGGGGACACATCAATAACTTTTAGATCTTCATCTTTATTTTCATAGGAACTAGAAGAACACGCTCTTATAAAGGCATATTTCTTAGCACGCATCCTAGCGGTTCTTTCTTTGCACTCATCAATGGAAATTCTCATGGCTTTGAGAGACTCATTGATATCATGCTTAGGAGGAATAGATCTAAGCTTTAAAGAATCAACATCAAGAGAAATTCTATCAACGTTCCTAGCCAAATCATCAATCTTATGCAATTTTTCTTCAATCAAAGCATTGAAATTCTTTTGCGAAGTAATAAATTCTTTAATATTATATTCAAAATCAGAGGGAATCTTATTATAATTTCCATAAGCATTGTTGTAGGAATTACCATAATTATTAGAGGGATTACTAGGATAAGGCCTAGGATTAAAATTTCCTCTATACGTGTTGTTACCAAAATTGTTCCTACCAACAAAATTCACATCCATAGATTCATTATTATTCTCAATCAAAGTAGACAAGGGCATATCATTAGGATCAGAAGAAACACTCTTACTAGCAAATAATTTCATAAGTTCATCCATCTTCTCACTCAAAACATTAATTTCTTCTATCGCATGCACCTTTTTATTAGTAGATCTTTCAGTATGCCATTGAGAATAATTAACCATAATATTATCTAGGAGTTTAGTAGCTTCTCCTAATGTGGTTTCCATAAAAGTGCCTCTCGCGGCCTAATCTAAAAGATTTCTAGAAGCAAAATTAAATCCGGCATAAAAAAATTGTATAATCATCCACAAATTCAAACCATGAGTAGGGCAATTACATATCATTAATTTCATCCTCTCCCAAGCTTGTGCAACATGTTCATGATCAAGTTACTTAAAATTCATAATATCGTTTCTAAGGGAGATGATCTTAGCGGGAGGAAAATACTTAGAGATAAAAGCATCTTTGCACTTGTTCAAAGAATCAATACTATTTTTAGGCAAAGACGAAAACCAAGCTTTAGCACGATCTCTAAGCGAAAAATGAAATAGTTTCAACTTAACAATATCGTTGTCCACATCTTTCTTCTTTTGCATATCACACAAATCAACGAAGCTATTTAGATGGGTAGCGGCATCTTCACTAGGAAGGCCGGAAAATGGATATTTCATGACAAGATTCAGCAAAGCAGCATTAATTTCACAAGATTCAGCATCGGTAAGAGGAGCAATCGGAGTGCTAATAAAATCATTGTTGTTGGTATTGGTAAAGTCACACAATTTAGTGTTATCTTGAGCCATCGTGACAAGCAAGCAATCCAACACACAAGCAAACAAAAAGCAAGTGGGCAAAAAGAGGCAAATAGAGAAAGAGGTGGAGGATAGAGAGAGAGGGCGAATAAAGCGGCAAGGGTGAAGTGAGGGAGAGGAAAACGAGAGGCAAATGGCAAATAATGTAATGTGGGAGATAAGGGTTGTGATGGGTACTTGGTATGTTGACTTTTGCGTAGACTCCCCGGCAACGGCGCCAGAAATGGCTCGTTGTCGGGAGTCAAATCTTGACTTGCGCGAACCTCCCTAGCAACAGCGCCAGAAATTCTTCTTGCTACCTCTTGAGCACTGCGTTGGATTTCCTTGAAGAGGAAAGGATGATGCAGCAAAGTAGCATAAGTATTTCCCTCAGTTTTTGAGAAGCAAGGTATCAATCCAGTAGGAGGCTACGCGTGAGTCCATCGTACCTGCACAAAACAAATAACTCCTCGCAACCAACGCGTTAAGGGGTTGTCAATCCCTTCACGGTCACTTACGAGAGTGAGATCTGATAGATATGATAAGATAATATTTTTGGTATTTTTGTGATAAAGATGCAAAGTAAAATAAAAGCAAAGTAAAAAGCAAAGGAAATAACGAAGTATTGGGAGATTAATATGATGAATATAGACCTGGGGGCCATAGGTTCACTAGTGGCTTCTCTCAAGAGCATAAGTATTTTACGCCGGGTGAACGAATTACTGTTGAGGAATTGACAGAATTGAGCATAGTTATGAGAATATCTAGGTATGATCATGTATATAGGCATCACGTCCGAGACAACTAGACCGACTCCTGCCTGCATCTACTACTATTACTCCACTCATCGACCGCTATCCAGCATGCATCTTGAGTATTAAGTTCATGAAAATAGAGTAACGCCTTAAGCAAGATGACATGATGTAGAGGGATAAATTCATGCAATATGATAAAAAAAACCATCTTGTTATCCTCTATGGCAACAATAAAATACGTGCCTTGCTGCCCCTACTGTCATTGGGAAAGGACACCGCAAGATTGAACCCAAAGCTAAGCACTTCTCCCATTGCAAGAAAATCAATCTAGTAGGTCAAACCAAACTGATAATTCGAAGAGACTTGCAAAGATAACCAATCATACATAAAAGAATTCAGAGAAGATTCAAATATTTTTCATTGATAATCTTGATCATAAACCCACAATTCATCGGTCTCAACAAACACACCGCAAAAATAACATTACATCGAATAGATCTCCACAAGATAGGGGGAGAACATTGTATTGAGATCCAAAAAGAGAGAAGAAGCCATCTAGCTAATAACTATGGACCCGAAGGTTTGAGGTAAACTACTCACACTTCATCGGAGAGGCTATGGTGTTGATGTAGAAGCCTTCCGTGATGGATGCCCCCTATGGCGGAGCTCCGGAACAGGCCCCGAGATGGGATCTCGTGGTTACAGAATGTTACGGCGGTGAAATTAGGGTTTTGGCTCCGTATCTGATCGTTTGGGGCTACGTAGGTATATATAGGAGGAAGGAGTACGTCGGTGGAGCAATAGGGGGCCCACGAGGGTGGAGGGCGCGCCTGGGGGTAGGCGCGCCCCCCTACCTCGTGGCCTCCTCCTTTATTTCTTGACATAGGTTCCAAGTCCCCTGGATCATGTTCGGTGAGAAAATCACATTCCCGAAGGTTTCATTCCGTCTGGACTCCGTTTGATATTCCTTTTCTTCGAAACTATGAAATAGGCAAAAAATAGCAATTCTGGGCTGGGCCTCCGGTTAATAGGTTAGTCCCAAAAATAATATAAAAGTGGATAATAAAGCCCAATAATGTCCAAAACAGTAGATAATATAGCATGGAGCAATCAAAAATTATAGATACGTTGGAGACATATCAAGGTTTCATTTCGTTTGGACTCCGTTTGATATTCTTTTTCTGCGGAACTCTGAAATAGGCAAAAAACAGCAATTCTGGGTTGGGCCTCCGGTTAATAGGTTAGTCCCAAAAATAATATAAAAGTGTATAATAAAGCCCAATAATGTCCAAAATAGAATATAATATAGCATATAACAATCAAAATTTATAGATACGTTGGAGACATATCAAGCATCCCCAAGCTTAATTCCTGCTCGTCCTCGAGTAGGTAAATGATAAAAACAGAATTTTTGATGTGGAATGCTACTTGGCATAATTTCAATGTAATTCTCTTAATTGTGGCATGAATATTCAGATCCAAAAGATTCAAGACAAAAGTTTAATATTGACATAAAAATAATAATACTTCAAGCATACTAACTAAGCAATTATGTCTTCTCAAAATAACATGGCCAAAGAAAGTTATCCCTACAAAATCATATAGTCTGGCTATGCTCTATCTTCACCACACAAAGTATTTAAATCATGCACAACCCCGATGACAAGCCAAGCAATTGTTTCATACTATTGGTGTTCTCAAACTTTTTCAATTTTCACGCAATACATGAGCATGAGCCATGGACATAGCACTATATGTGGAATAGAATGGTGGTTGTGGAGAAGACAAAAAGGAGAAGATAGTCTCATATCAACTAGGCGTATCAACAGGCTATGGAGATGCCCATTAATAGATATCAATGTGAGTGAGTAGGGATTGCCATGCGACGGATTCACTAGAGCTATAAGTGTATGAAAGCTCAACAAAAGCAACTAAGTGGGTGTGCATCCAACTCGCTTGCTCACGAAGACCTAGGGCATTTTGAGGAAGCCCAGCATTGGAATATACAAGCCAAGTTCTATAATGAGAAATTCCCACTAGTATATGAAAGTGATATCATAGGAGACTCTATCATGAGGATCATGGTGCTACTTTGAAGCACAAGTGTGGTAAAAGGATAGTAACATTGTCCCTTCTCTCTTTTTCTCTCCTCATTTTTTATTTAATCCGGGGTCTCATCCCGACTTGTGGGGGAATCATAATCTCCATCATCCTTTACTCACTTGGAACAATGCTCTAGAAATGATGATCATCACACTTTTATTTACTTACAACTCAACAATTACAACTCAATACTTAGAACAAAATATGACTCTATGTGAATGCCTCCCGTGGTGTATCGGGATATGCAATGAATCAAGAGTGACATGTATGAAAGAATTATGAACGGTGGCTTTGCCACAAATACAATGTCAACTACATTATCATGCAAGCAATATGACAATGATGGAGCGTGTCATAATAAACGGAACAGTGGTAAGTTGCATGGCAATATATCTCGGAATGGCTATGTAAATGCCATGATAGGTAGGTATGGTGGCTGTTTTGAGGAAGGTATATGGTGGGTGTATGATACCGGCGAAAAGTGTGCGGTATTAGAGAGGCTAGCAATGGTGGGAGGAAGAAAGTGTGTATGATCCATGGACTCAACATTAGTCATAAAGAACTCATATACTTATTGCAAAAATCTACAAGTTATCAAAGCAAAGTATTGCGCTCATGCTCCTAGGGGGATAGATTGGTAGGAAAATACCATCGCTCGTCCCCGACCGCCACTCATAAGGAAGATAATCAATAAATAAATCATGCTCCGACTTCATCACATAACGGTTCACCATACGTGCATGCTACGGGAATCACAAACTTTAACACAAGTATTTCTCAAATTCAAAACTACTCAACTATCATGACTCTAATATCACCATCTTCATATCTCAAAACAATTATCTAGTATCAAACTTCTCATAGTATTCAACACACTCATAAGAAAAAAATTACTAATCTTGAATGCCTAACATAATTAAAGCAAATTACCATGCTGTTTTGTAGGACTCTCAAAATAATCTAAGTGAAGCATGAGAGAACAATAGTTTCTATAAAACAAATCCACCACTGTGCTCTAAAAGATATAAGTGAAGCACTAGAGCAAAAACTATATAACTCAAAAGATATAAGTGAAGCACATAGAGTATTCTAACAATTTCTGAATCATGTGTGTTTCTCTCAAAAGGTGTGCACAGCAAGGATGATTGTGGAAAACTAACAAATAAAGACTCAAATAATACAAGACGCTCCAAGCAAAACACATATCATGTGGTGAATAAAAATATAGCTCCAAGTAAAGTTACCGATGGAAGTAGACGAAAAGAGGGGATGCCTTCCGGGGCATCCCCAAGCTTTGGCTTTTAGGTGTCCTTAGATTATCTTGGGGTGTCATGGGCATCCCCAAGCTTAGTCTCTTGCCACTCCTTGTTCCATAATCCATCATATCTTTTACCCAAAACTTGAAAACTTCACAACACAAAACTTAACAGAAAATCTCGTGAGCTCCGTTAGCGAAAGAAAACAAAACACCACTTCAAGGTAATGTAATGAACTCATTATTTATTTATATTTGTGTTAAAACTATTGTATTCCAACTTCTCTATGGTTTATAAACTCTTTTACTAGCCATAGATTCATCAAAATAAGCAAACAACACACGGAAAACAGAATCTGTCAAAACAGAACAGTCTGTAGTAATATGTAGCTAACGCAATTTATGGAACCCCAAAAATTCTAAAATAAACTGATGGACGTGAGGAATTTATCTATTAATCATCTGTAAAAATAATTAACTAAATAGCACCTTCCAAATAAAAATGGCAGCGATTCTCGTGAGCACTAAAGTTTTTGTTTTCTACAGCAAGATCAAAAAGACTTTCCCCAAGTCTTCCCAATGGTTCTACTTAGCACAAACACTAATTGAGGAAAAAAAACACAACCAAAGCAGAGGCTAGATAAATTATTTATTGAATAACATCAAGGAAAAATATTGGGTTGTCTCCCAACGAGCACTTTTCTTTAAAACCTTATAGCTAGGCATAAGATTTCAACGATGCTCACATGAAAGACAAGAATTGAAGCACAAAGAGAGCATCATAAAACATGTGACAAACACATCTAAGTCTAACATACTTCCGATGCATAGGCATCTTATAGGCAAACAAATTATCAAGGCAAGCAAAAACTAGCATATGCAAGGAAGCGGAAAGAAACAATAGCAATCTTAACATAACGAGAGGTAATTTAGTAACATGAAAATTTCTATCACCATATTTTCCTATCTCATAATAATTACATGTAGGATCATAATCAAATTCAACAATATAGCTATCACAAAACATATTCTTAACACGATCCACATGTATGCAAAGTTGACACACTTCCAAAATAGTGGGATTAATATTAACTAAAGTCATGACCTCACCAAACCCACTTTTATCAAAAACTTCAAAAGATTGAACATTCTCCAACTATGTGGGATCTAAAGTTGACACTCTTCCAAACCCACTTTCAATATTATTGCAAAAATTATAATCAATCTGATATTCATCATGGGGCTTAACTAAATTTTCAAGATCATAAGAAGAATCACCCCAATCATGATCATTGCAACAAGTAGTAGACATAGCAAAACTAGCATCCCCAAGCTTAGAGTTTTGCATATTATAAGCACAATTGACATTAATATAATTTATACTATCATCATTGCAATCATGCTTTCTATTCAAAGATCCATCGTGAATCACTCCATAAAGTACTTCATCACAATTTTCAGATTCACGAATTTCAAGCAAAACTTCATAAAGATAATCTAGTGCACAAAACTCGCTAGCAATTGGTTCATCATAATTGGATCTCTTAAAAAGATTAGCAAGCGGATGAGGATACATAGATCTTAGGTTCTCTGTTTAGCAATAAATAAACAACTATTCCAACCAAACAAGCCAAGTAAGACATCAAAGCAAATGGAAAGACGAACAGAAGAAGGGCGAATAAAACGGCAAGGGTGAAGTGGGGGAGAGGAAAACGAGAGGCAAATGGAAAATAATGTAATGCGGGAGATAAGGGTTTGTGATGGGTACTTGGTATGTTGACTTTTGCATAGACTCCCCGGCAGCGGCGCCAGAAATCCTTCTTGCTACCTCTTGAGCACTGCGTTGGTTTTCCCTTGAAGAGGAAAGGGTGATGCAGTAAAGCAGCGTAAGTATTTCCCTCAGTTTTTAAGAACCAATGTATCAATCCAGTAGGAGGCCACACACGAGTGCCTCGCACCTACACAAACAAATAAAATCCTCGCAACCAACGCAATAAAGGGGTTGTCAATCCCTTCACGGTCACTTACGAAAGTGAGATCTGATAGATATGATAAGATAATATTTTTGGTATTTTTATGGTAAAGATGCAAAGTAAAGAAAGCAAAATAAACAGTGCCAGAAATAGCTTGTTGACGAGAGATTAATATGATGGAAAATAGACCCGGGGCCATAGGTTTCACTAGTGGCTTCTCTCGAGAGCATAAGTATTATGGTGGGTAAACAACTTACTATTGAGCAATTGACCGAATTGAGCATAGTTATGAGAATATCTAGGTATGATCATGTGTATAGGCATCACGTCCACCACAAGTAGACTGACTCATGCCTTCATCTACTACTATTACTCCACACATCAACCGCTATCCCGCATGCATCTAGAGTATTAAGTTCAAAAGAATAGAGTAACGCTTTAAGTAAGATGACATGATGTAGAGGGATAAACTCATGCAATATGATATAAACCCCATCTTGTTATCCTCGATGGCAACAATACAATACGTGCCTTGCTGCCCCTACTGTCACTGGGAAAGGACACCGCAAGATCGAACCCAAAGCTAAGCACTTCTCCCATTGCAAGAAAGATCAATCTAGTAGGCCAAACCAAACTGATAATTCGAAGAGACTTGCAAAGATAACCAATCATACATAAAAGAATTCAGAGAAGATTCAAATATTGTTCATCGATAGACTTGATCATAAACCCACAATTCATCGGTCTCAACAAACACACCGCAAAAGAAGATTACATCGAATAGATCTCCACGGTAATCATGGAGAACTTTGTATTGAGATCCAAAGAGAGAGAAGAAGCCATCTAGCTAATAACTATGGACCCGAAGGTTTGAGGTAAACTACTCACACATCACCGGAGAGGCTATGGTGTTGAGGTAGAAGCCCTTCGTGATGGATGCCCCCTCCGGCGGAGCTCCGGAAAAGGCCCCAAGATGGGATCTCATGGGTACAGAAGGTTGCGTGAGTGGAATTAGGTTTTTGGCTCTGTATCTGGTAGTTTGGGGGTACGTAGGTATATATAGGAGGAAGAAGTACATCGGTGGAGCAACATGGGCCCCACGAGGGTGGAGGGCGCGCCTGGGGGGTAGGCACACCCCCTACCTCGTGCCTTCCTGGTAGCTTTCTTGACGTAGGGTCCAAGTCCTCTGGATCACGTTCGTTCCAAAAATCACATTCCCGAAGGTTTCATTCCGTTTGGACTCCGTTTGATATTCCTTTTCTGCGAGACTCTGAAATAGGCAAAAAACAGCAATTCTAGGCTGGGCCTCCAGTTAATAGGTTTGTCCCAAAAATAATATAAAAGTGTATAATAAAGCCCAATAATGTCCAAAACAGAATATAATATAGCATGGAACAATCAAAAATTATAGATACGTTGGAGACGTATCACTCCCCCAAGCTTGTGGGAGACTCTCTTCTTCAATTTGCACAAAATTATATATTTCTCTTAAAGCAACTTGTTTCTTATGAGCGGGGAAATATTTAGCAGAGAAGTAATAAATCATATCATGGGGACTACGCACAAAACCAGGATCAAGAGAATTAAACCATATCTTAGCATCACCCTTTAATGAGAACGGAAATATTTTAAGGATATAATAATAGCGAGTTTTCTCATCATTAGTGAACAGGGTGGCTATATCATTTAATTTAGTAAGATGTGCCACAATAGTTTCAGATTCATAACCATAGAAAGGATCAGAATCTACTAAAGTAATTATCTCAGGATCAACAGAGAAATCATAATCCTTATCAGTAACAAGGATAGGTGAAATAGCATAAGCAGGATCATATTTCATTCTAGCATTCAGAGTTTTTTTGTTTCAGCTTAGCTAATAATTTCTTAAGATCACTCCTATCATTGCAAGCAAGAAAATCTCTAGCAGTTTCTTCATCCATAACATGGCCCTCGGGCACAACACGTAATTCATATCTAGGGGGAGAGTCTTCATCATCACTTTCATCAATATTATCAGTTTCAATAACTTCATTCTCTCTAGCCCTAGCAAGTTGTTCATCAAGAAATTCACCAAGTGGCACAGTAGTGTCAAGCATAGAAGTAGTTTCATCATAAGTATCATGCATAGCAGAAGTGGCATCATCAATAACATGTGACATATCAGAATGAATAGAAGGTGTAGGTGTCGCAAGCTTACTCAAAACAGAAGGTGAATCAAGTGCGGAGCTAGATGGCAGTTCCTTACCTCCCCTCGTGGTTGAAGGATTAATTGTTGTTTTAGCGTCTTTCAAGTTCTTCATAATGATAAGCAGATATAAATCCCAAGTGACTCAAAGAATAGAGTTATGCTCCCCGGCAACGGCGCCAGAAAATAGTCTTGATAACCCACAAGTATAGGGGATCGCAACAGTTTTCAGGGTAGAGTATTCAACCCGAATTTATTGATTCGACACAAGGGGAGCCAAAGAATATTCTCAAGTATTAGCAGCTGAGTTGTCAATTCAACCACACCTGGATAACTTAATATCTGCAGCAAAGTGTTTAGTAGCAAAGTAATATGGTAGTAGTACTAACGATAGTAAAAGTAACGGTAGCAAAAGTAATGTTTTTGGTATTTTGTAGTGATGATAACAATACCAACGGAAAAGTAAATAAGCGAAGAACAATATATGGAAAGCTCGTAAGCAATGGATCGGTGATGGAGAATTATGCTAGATGCGGTTCATCATGCAACAGTCATAACCTAGGGTGACATAGAACTAGCTCCAGTTCATCAATGTAATGTACGCATGTATTCCGAATATAGTCATACGTGCTTATGGAAAAGAACTTGCATGACATCTTTTGTCCTACCCTCCCGTGGCAGCGGGGTCCTATTGGACACTAAGGGATATTAAGGCCTCCTTTTAATAGAGTACCGGAACAAAGCATTAACACATAGTGAATACATGAACTCCTCAAACTACGGTCATCACCGGTAAGTATCCCAATTATTGTCACTTCGGGGTTAACGGATCATAACACATAATAGGTGACTATAGACTTGCAAGATAGGATCAAGAACTCTCATATATTGATGAAAATATAATAGGTTCAGATCTGAAATCATGACACTCGGGCCCTAGTGACAAGCATTAAGCATAGCAAAGTCATAGCAACATTAATCTCAGAACATAGTGGATACTAGGGATCAAACCCTAACAAAACTAACTCGATTACATGATAAATCTCATCCAACCCACCACCGTCCAGCAAGCCTACGATGGAATTACTCACGCACGGTGGTGACCATCATGAAATTGGTGATGGAGGATGGTTGATGATGACGATGGCGACGGATTCCCCTCTCCAGAGCCCCGAACGGACTCCAAATCAGCCCTCCCGAGAGAGTTTAGGGCTTGGCGGCAGCTCTGTATCATAAAACGCGATGATTCCTTCTCCTCTGGTTTTTTCTCCCCGAAAGTGAATATATGGAGTCCAGGTTGAGGTCGGTGGAGTGTCAGGGGGCCCACGAGGCAGGGGGTGCGCCCCCACCCTCGTGGACAGGTGGGGCACCCCCTAACATGGATCTTCCTTCCAATATTCATTATATATATTCCAAAATAATGCTCTGTTGATTTTCATGTCATTCCGAGAACTTTTATTTCTACACAAAAATAACACCATGGCAATTCTGCTGAAAACAGCATCAGTCCGGGTTAGTTACATTCAAATCATGCAAGTTAGAGTCCAAAACAAGGCCAAAAGTGTTTGGAAAAGTAGATACGACGGAGACATATCAACTCATATGGAATAACTTTTGGGGTTATGGAGTTGGATGCACAAGCAGTATTCTCGCTTAGTAAAAGTGAAGGCTAGAAAGAGACTGTGAAGCGACCAGCTAGAGAGCGACAACAGTCATGAACATGCATTAAAATTAACCAACACTGAATGCAAGCATGAGTAGGATATAATTCACCATGAACATAAATATCATGGACGCTATGTTGATTTTGTTTCAACTACATGCGTGAACATGTGCCAAGTCAAGCCACTCGAATCGTTCAAAGGAGGATACCACCCTATCATACCACATCACAACCATTTTAATAGCATGTTGGCACACAAGGTAAACCATTATAAACTCCTAGCAAATTAAGCATGGCATGAGCAACTATAATCTCTAATTGTCATTGCAAACATGTTTCCTTCATAATAGACTGAATCAGGAATGATGAACTAATCATATTTACAAAAACAAGAGAGGTCGAGTTCATACCAGCTTTTCTCATCTCAACCAGTTCATCATATATCGTCATAATTGCCTTTCACTTGCACGACCGAACGGTGTGGATAATAATAATAGTGCACGTGCATTGGACTAAGTTGGAATCTGCAAGCATTCAATACAAGGGAGAAGACAAGGTAATATGGGCTCTTTGTTAGATCAACAATAATGCATATGAGAGCCACTCAACATTTTCATCATGGTCTTCTCCTCTCGACCCCCAAAGAACAAGAAAAGAAATAAAGCTACTTACACGGGAAAGCTCCCAACAAGAAAAAGAAGGACGAGAAATCTTTTTGGGTTTTCTTTTTAATTAGTACTACAAGCATGGAAAGTAAACTAGCTAAAAGTTACAACTATTTTTTTTGTTTTTTCTAAATATTTTTCAAACACACAAGAAGAAAGCTTAAAAAGAAAATAAACTAGCATGGATATTACAATGAAAAAGTATGAGCACCGAAAACTAGAATGAGTGTGTGAACATGCATGTAATGTCGGTGAGAAATACATACTCCCCCAAGCTTAGGCTTTTGGCCTAAGTTGGTCTATGCCCATGGATCAAAGTGGTACCCTCCAGTGTACTGAGGAGGATCCTCAGGATGCCACTGGTTGGCGATCTCCTCCGGATCCCACTGATAAACAAACTGACGGTGAGGATCAAGTGGTGGCTCTGGCTCGGGCTCTGGAGCTGATGTCAGGCTTCGGTAGGCACGAGTGGCCTCTGGTAGAACAAGGTACATGCCTGAAAATATGTTGAACAAAGAAGGAGCAGGCAAGGTAATAGTCTCAAAGTAGTCTTTATCAAATATCAGTCTATAGTTAAACAGCTTCTTCTTATTCTTAACAATAAAATCATGTGCTACCATACTCTTATAATCTAGAAAAAAATATGAGGCAACAACTTTTCCTCTTTCTCATAATGCCTAATAGGTATGTTAAAGTATGCAGCAAGGCGCGAGGTGAAGATGTCTCCTAAGACGGGACCCTTTGTACGGTTCAGATTTAACCTTTTAGCAACAATAGCGCCTAAACTAAAAGTGGTATCACGAAACAAAGCATGGCGCAAACTAACAATATCAGGGGAACTAAGATTTCCACAGTTCCCGCGACCAATTAAGCATCTACTAGCAAATATTGCGAAGTAACGTAGGACAAAAAATGTATGCTAGTAATTCTTGCATTGGAAACCTTCCTCATTTCCCCTACAGCAATTATATCAATCAATCCTTCCACATCATTACGATGTGGTTCATCTATGCTGCCCTCAAAGGGTATCCTACAAACCCGACAAAAATCATAAAGTGACATCTCCTTATGCTCATCATATAAACAGAATTCCACCGAAGGTGGCGATCTCCTAGCATGGAAATGAAAATTTTGCACAAAAATATTGATGAGTAGGAGATACTGTTCACGCTGGTCGTGGAGGAAGTCGGTCAGGCCTGCATTCTCAGCCAAATAATAAAAATCTTCATAAATCCTGACTTCTCTCAAGAACTCATCACAAGGCCATTCACACGGCCAAACCTCCGTAGTACGAGGGAGATTATACTTGGGCTTCTTATTTTCTTCACTTTGCTTATCCTTCGAGCTTCGGCTCGATGAGTCCCTCAAAAATCTCTTCATCTTTTTCTGAAAATTTCTGATATTTTTAGTAACTTAAAATAAAAGTGAACCAAACTCAACAAAATTGATAGCAACTACTCCTACAAGTGTCTAGAGGCTATGTCATGCATTAAAACTACTTTTGACCACATAAATTTGACATGCAAGCTCAAGAACATGGTCACCTAAGTAGCAAAAAATTGCAATAAATAAAGCACTAGAACAAAAACTAATTGGACCATTGGAGGAGTCACATACCGAAGAACAATCCCCCAAAGCATTTTTGTGAATCGAGCTTTGAGCAAGGAGATCAAAAATGGCAGCAAGATGAGCTAAAACACGGGTTTGAGCTGGTGGATGATTTTTTCTGGAGGAAGACGAAGTGTGTGGGTGCAAGAATAAGTGGAGGGGACCCACGTGGGGTCCACGAGGCAGGGGGCGCGCCCTCCACCCTCGTGGGCAGGTAGTGGGTCCCCCTGGTGTGTTCTCGGTGCCAAAAAATCTAAAATATTCTAGAAAAAATCATATTAAATTTCCAGGACATTTGGAGAACTTCTATTTTCGGGGTATTTTTTATTGTAAGAATAATTCAGAAAACAGACAGAAAATACTATTTTTACTTTATTTAATAAAAATAATAGAAAGTAAAAAGAGGGTATAGAAGGTTGTGCTTTCTAACTTCATCCATCTCATGCTCATCAAAAGGAATCCACCAACAAGGTTGATCAAGCCTTGTTAACAAACTCATTCCGAATCGCATGAAACCGGAGAATTTTCGAATAACACTAGGTTACCTCAACGGGGATATGCACATCTCCAACAATAAGAATATCATATTTCTTCTTGACGGTAGGAAGAGGAAATTCAAAACCTCCTATAATAATCGTTGAAATTTTTCCAATAGAATTGATACTATGGACTTGAGGTTGTTTCCTCGGAAAGTGTACCGTATGCTCATTACCATGGTTCTCTTTCTTTATCGTGCTTCCTAGCAACAAAGTCTCTCTTATCATAACGTTAATTCTTTGATTGTGGGTTATCAAGATCAACAGCAGGTTCAATCTCTACATCATTATCATTGCTAGGTTGAGCATCAACATGAAAATCATCATTAACATTATCACTAGGTTCATGTTCATTACCAGATTGTGTTTCAGCATCAGAAACAGAAATATCATTGGGATTCTCAGGTGTGTCAACAACAGGTTCACTATAAGCACGCAAAGTTCTATCATTTTTCTTTTTCTTCTTCTTAGAAGAACTAGGTGCATCAACATTAATTCTCTGATAATCTTGCTCAATTCTCTTGGGGTGGCCCTCAGGATACAAAGGTTCCTGAGTCATTTTACCCCCTCGAGTCATAAGTCTAACAACATTATTATTTTTCTTATTATTTAATTCATTGAGCAAATCATTCTGAGCCTTAAGTACTTCTTCTACTTGAGTGGTAACCATAGAAGCATGTTTACTAATAAGTTTAAGTTCACCTTTAAATCTAGACATATAATCACTCAAGTGTTCAATCATATATGCATTGCGTTTCAATTGTCTACCAACATAAGCATTGAAGTTTTCTTGTTTAACAATAAAAGTATCAAACTCATCCAAGCATTGGCTAGCAGACTTATAACGAGGAATATCACCTTCATCAAATCTATAGAGAGAATTTACCTTTACTACATGTGTCGGGTTATCAAGACCATGTATCTCTTCAATAGGTGGTAAATTCTTAACATCTTCAGCTTTAATACATTTTTCTTTCATAGATTTCTTTTCCTCTTGCATATCTTCAGGACTGAGAAATTGAATACCCCTTTCTTCGGAGTTGGCTTAGGAGTTGGTTCAGGAAGTGTCCAATTATTTTCATTAGTCAACATATTATTCAATAGCAATTCATCTTGATCAACAGTTCTTTCCCTGAAAACACAACCAGCACAACTATCCAGGTAGTCTCTGGAAGCATCGGTTAGTCCATTATAAAAGATATCAAGTATTTCATTTTTCTTGAGAGGATGATCAGGCAAAGCATTAAGTAATTGGAGAAGCCTCCCCCAAGCTTGTGGGAGACTCTCTTCTTCAATTTGCACAAAATTATATATTTCCCTTAAGGCAGCTTGTTTCTTATGAGCAGGGAAATATTTAGCAGAGAAGTAATAAATCATATCCTGGGGACTATGCACACAACCAAGATCAAGAGAATTAAACCATGTTTTAGCATCACCCTTTAATGAGAAAGAAAACAACTTAAGGATAAAGTAATAGCGAGTTTTCTCATCATTAGTGAACAGGGTGGCTATATCATTTAATTTAGTAAGATGTGCCACAGCAGTTTCAGATTCATAGCCATAAAAAGGTTCAGATTCAACCAAAGTAATTAACTCAGGATCGACAGATAAATCATAATCCTTATCAGTAATAAAGATAGGTGAAGTAGCAAAAGCAGGGTCATGTTTCATTCTAGCATTCAAAGATTTTTTTTCCAGCTTAGCTAATAATTTCTTAAGATCATATCTATCATTGCAAGCAAGAACGTCTCTAGCAGTTTCTTCATCCATAACATAGCCCTCAGTCACAACAGGCAATTCATATCTAGGGGGATAATCTTCATCATCACTTTCATCAATATTGTTAGTTTCAATAATTTCATTCTCTCTAACCCTAGCAAGTTGTTCATCAAGAAATTCACCTAGTGGCACAGTATTATCAAGCATAGAAGTAGTTTCATCATAAGTATCATACAAAGCAGAAGTGGCATCATCAATAACATGTGACATCTCAGAATGAATAGCAGGAGTAGGTGTCGCAAGTTTACTCAAAACAGAAGGTGAATCAAGTGCAGAGCTAGATGGCAGTTCCTTACCTCCCCTCGTAGTTAAGGGAAAAATCTTGGTTCTTTTATCTTTCAAGTTCTTCATAGTGGTCAGCAGATATAAATCCCAAGTGACTCAAAGAATAGAGCTATGCTCCCCGGCAACAGCGCCAGAAAATAGTCTTGATAACCCACAAGTATAGGGGATCGCAACAGTTTTTGAGGGTAGAGTATTCAACCCAAATTGATTGATTCGACACAAGGGGAGCAAAAGAATATTCTCAAGTATTAGTAGCTGAGTTGTCAATTCAACCACACCTGGAAACTTAATATCTGCAGCAAAGTATTTAATAGCAAAGTAATATGATAGTAGCGGTAATGGTAGCAAAAGTAACAGTATTGGTTTTGTAGTGATTGTAACAGTGGCAATAGAAAAGTAAATAAGCGAAGATCAATATGTGAAAAGCTCGTAGGCAATGGATCAGTGATGGATAATTATGTTGGATGCGAGTCCTCATGCAGTAGTTATAACATAGGGTCATACAGAACTAGCTCCACTTCATCAATGTAATGTAGGCATGTATTCCGAATATAGTCATACGTGCTTATCGAAAAGAACTTGCATAACATCTTTTGTCCTACCCTCCCGTGGCAGCGGGGTCCTATTGGAAACTAAGGGATATTAAGGCCTCCTTTTAATAAAGTACCGGACCAAAGCATTAACACATAGTGAATACATGAACTCCTCAAACTACGGTCATCACCGGTAAGTATCCCGATTATTGTCACTTCGGGGTTAACGGATCATAACACATAATAGGTGACTATAGACTTGCAAGATAGGATCAAGAACTCACGTATATTCATGAAAACATAATAGGTTCAGATCTGAAATCATGGCACTCGGGCCCTAGTGACAAGCATTAAGCATAGCAAAGTCATAGAAACATTAATCTCAGAACATAGTGGATACTAGGGATCAAACCCTAACAAAACTAACTCGATTACATGATAAATCTCATCCAACCCATCACCGTCCAGCAAGCCTATGATGGAATTACTCAGGCATGGTGGTGAGCATCATGAAATTGGTGATGGAGGAAGGTTGGTGATGACGATGGCGACGGATTCCCCTCTCCGGAGCCCCGAACGGACTCCAAATCAGCCCTCCCGAGAGAGATTAGGGCTTGGCGGTGGCTCTGTACCGTAAATCGCGATGAATCCTTCTCTCCTATTTTTTTCTCCCCGACCGTGAATATATGGAGTTGGAGTTGAGGTCGGTGGAGCGTCAGGGGAGGCCACGAGGCAGGGGGGCACGCCCAGGGGGGTAGGCGCCCCCACCCTCGTGGAAAGGGTGTGGGGCCCCTGGCCTTGATTATTTCGCCGGTATTTTTTATATATTCCAAAAATATTCTCCGCTGAATTTCAGGTCATTCCGAGAACTTTTATTTATGCACAAAAATAAGACCATGGCAATTCTGTTGAAAACAGCGTCAGTCCGGGTTAGTTCCATTCAAATCATGCAAGTTAGAGTCCAAAACAAGGGCAAAAGTGTTTGGAAAAGTAGATACGATGGAGACGTATCAGTAAACTAAACGATCAAAGTGCTAAGCTAACGGATGGGTCAAGTCAATCACATCATTCTCTAATGATGTGATCCCGTTTATCAAATGACAACTCTTTGTCCATGGCTAGGAAACTTAACCATCTTTGATTAACGAGCTAGTCAAGTAGAGGCATACTAGTGACACTCTGTTTGTCTATGTATTCACACATGTACTAAGTTTCCGGTTAATACAATTCTAGCATGAATAATAAACATTTATCATGATATAAGGAAATATAAATAACAACTTTATTATTGCCTCTAGGGCATATTTCCATCATTTTTAGCCTGCCAAATTATACAGAAAGGGTCATCTACCTGTAAATGTGAGGGAAGTTTGGGGAAATATACCGGATGCCATAAAAAATTGGGCTTACCGGAGTTGTTGGAGGGCTATTTTGGGCTCAGCTTCCCTTAAATGGTACATTTTTATGAATATGGGGGGTATTGGGTGTACTCAAACTATTTTATGTTAATTAGATGTGTTCTTGTCAATTTTACTAACATTATTTTTATAATCGCACAACTGTAGGACAATAGTTCTACAATATTTTCGTATTGATAAAACAAAGTGCATATGTACATATAGAAAGAAAAGAATAAAAGAAAAGGAAGAAAATGTATCCAATGCTTGTTCTATCCAACATAATAACAAAGTGATCAAAAAGATATTGTTAGGCAACAACATCACAGATGTGTTCTGGTTCTATTTTATAGGTTGGTTGTGTATTTGCTCTTTACTCAATGCCCGAACATCATGAAATCTTACCCGAGGAGGAATTTCTAGGTATTAACACTTGGCAGTTCATTTCTGATTTTTTTCCCATTCCCAAGATTATTCCAAATATTTCAGCAGCCTAAAATGATTATGTCCATGGCAATTATTCCTTCAAGCGATCCAACAGAGCCGAGAATGATATCAGCATAGTTTGAGATGCCCCTCCTTTTATTCTGAACTATCTCAAATGAACGTGCTTGGGCAAAGGTACATGCCCAAAATGGGTGCAAAAAGGTTTCCTCAAAACAATCATTGTAGAAGACACAAACATAACACTCTAGGAAGAAAGTTTTGCTTTCTAATAAGTTTCTGGTATTGACCCTGTCATGTAGAGGAAGCCAAAAATGGTTTTATGTTTGAATCTGCTAGCGCTTTTCCAAAGCCATTTAAAGATGGTATGAGCCTCATGTTTCCCGTTCATCCAGTTATACATATTGATGGAGGAAAATCAAGAACTAGATCAAGTGTAAATCCATTTATCTATAGCTTATGGATTGCATTTTGCAGCACTAATTCGCTTAGCTCATTAAATTGATTAAATTTCCTCTCAAATGCTTCCTCTCAAGTAGGAAGGTGTTGGGGCCCCCAAGTGCAAGGGTTTGTAGCAAGCCACAATTTTCCCTCGAAATGGATGACCTTGAGGTTTATCGAACAAATAGGAGTTTGCTAAGCAGCCAATGATCAGCACTTGCATAGACAAATACAAAAACTGCATTGGCCACAATGAAACTAGCAATTAGTCAGTTTACTAGCCTTACTAGTTATAAGGATTAAACTCAAGTGTGTTTGAAAGATTAATTGCAAGTAAAAGTAAAAAATGTAAAGAAAATTTATTGAGGTTGGAAGAAATAAGAAGAAGATTGGACCAAGATTCATAGGTTCACTAGTGGTTTCTCTCCAAAAGATAGAATGGTGTGGTGAAAAAATTGCAATTGTGCATCGATTAAACTGCAATTTTATGAGTATGATTATACATGGCATAACTACATATGAGCATTACGTCCAAACATCTATAGGTTGTTACCCAACTACATCTATAGCTAATACTCCACCCAAGACCGCTATCCAGCATGCATCTTAAAGTATTAAGTAAAAAAAAGTATTGCATTTAGTATGATGGCATGAAGTGGATGATATATTGTTTTCGTCCTGCGTTTGAAGGACAACCATGCAATCATCTTTTTATCCATAGTGGCAATAAAACAATACATGCCTTTTCCACTTTTTTCACCATGGTATATTACTTGCAAGATTGATGTAGTTAGTGTTGTTAATGTTCAAGTAAACTAGTGCCTTTCTTTTATCTAAATACATAAGTTGACAACTCTGGTAGTTGCTTGATTAGCACGGTAATGTTGTAGAGGCCATAGTTGATAAGCTCAACAACTTCGGGTTGGCCGCGGCGACGTGCTGGTTAAATCCTGTCACCACCACGACCATCCTTCGGGGTACACACCTTCTGAGTCTTACGCAACATGCTGACATGATGGTCTTGTGTAGCTTGTGAGTTCTTTACAATATGTCTTCACAATCTCAACACAAGCTTCTATACTAGATCTCCATGTGTATTCTTTGACAAAAATAATTGTATTGGTACCAAATTTTCCATGACAACTACGATACCAATACAGTGGCAACTTCATCAATCATGGGGTGGAAACTTTGAGGCTGATTTTTTGGCTAAAACATCCCCAAATGGAATCTTATTTTGAAGCCCTCGTTGATACAAAATTGCTGGTGCGAAAAGGATATCAGCCGGATAAAGAGTTTAAGTTACAAATCGTATTAAATTGAAAATGGCATCTTCTAAATGCACTATTTTTTTTCTCATAGTATACATGTTTAGGTGTGGACTCAACAAATATTCTGGTTTGTATGCATATGCTTGCAACATGCAACAACAAGAGAATCCTACTTTGCATCCATGTTGTGAAGGACTTAGCCAAATTTATCTACAATCTGTAACAAGTCGTGGGAGAGAAATAGAGTACAAATGTTCGCTCTTTATAAACTCCGTTAGTTTATTGATGGTTGGGGATTGCCTACTACTAACAAGTAGTGCTAATTCTTTGTATTGTTAATTCTCTAATGAAGATGACACGACGATGATTAATCCATCCATGTACTGACAAACATGCATGTCTGAACTCCATTAATCGGCCACCTCGCGGCCACCTGATCATCATCAAGAAAAAAAGGATCACAGGTTAGGTCATTGTTCAGGTGCTTTCACGCCCAAGTTGACATAAGCAAGCTAATTAACATTTGTTACATGTATACAAAGTCAGTACTGTTCGTTGCATCTATCTATTCAATCAGTCGGTCGTGTGGCGGCCATTCACCGCTAGTGTTGTTTAATGTTGTTGTACTTCCTCCGTTCCGAATTACTTGTCTCGGATATGGATGTATCTAGAACTAAAATACGTCTAGATACATTCATTTCTGCGACAAGTAATTCCGAACGGAGGGAGTAGATTCAGTAGGAACTCCAAGAAAGATTTGTACCTCAAACATGCGATATATGATAAGAACTTCCACTACATACTCTTTGGCAGATTATTTAGGCGTATTCATCAACACGCATGTTGCTTTAATTAGTCGGATTCAGGGTATGTAGCAGAAAGCGATCGACGCACTACATACTTATTCTCAAGAAAGATTGTTTCCCCTAACTTTTTACTAATGTTATGAGGTTTTGACTTGAATATACTCCCTCCGTTTCGAATTACTTGTCTTGGATTTGTCTAGATACGAATGTATCTAGACTTATTTTAGTGCTAGATACTTCTGTATCTAGACAAATCTAAGACAAGTAATTCAGAACGGAGGGAGTATAAAGGTAAAGGGCCTTCGGGATATTAGTACAAGATGTACAAGTTTATCAGAACGTATCAAAGTATGATCTTTGTGGGTATGTGTACGTTCAGACTTAGTTTGTGACCCAAAGTCATTAACTGAAATGAAAAGTCAGTAGTATCTTATACAACATTGGAATGTTGACCATGCAATCACAACACATCATATTAAGATAATTTTGGGGTTCTTTTGCAGGCAAAGCAGCAATAAGCAAAGGCTGATGTGATGGTAAGTAACGTTAATCAAGTGGCTTCTTCGTTCAATTTGCATCTACATGTACCAGACTGTGCATATCTGACACGTTTGATATATGTGATGATGTTTTTGTCAAAAAGATGATTCCATCTTCATTTTTAAGAGAGGTAAAGGCAGTAGAGTGTGAACCATTCAAGTAATGCTCTAACAACCTCATCTTAATTATATTTGTTCAAGCCAATTTAGTTGTCGTTATGCAAAACAATATGGCTTATCATCTTTAGGTATCTCAGGAGTCCAACTCACCTCAATCATACATCTATAATGGGAAATCTGTCAAGCCGCAACATAACAAAAACATGATCCAAAGATTCCTCGCATCGCATCACAACATCGAGAACCGGGAAGCTCATCACCAACTCCAAGATGATATTGTTGAGCACTTGTGGCAACTTCCTAGCATTTGATTCTCTTGCTTTTATCATGTTTTATTTGGATATTACTTCAGTTGGACCCTGTGGTGTGTTTGAATTTGAATGTTTAAATTTGAAAACATTAAATGAAATGTTGTTGAATTGCATGCATTGGAATTACTATCAAGTTTTGAATTGGCACATTGTGTTAATATCGAGTTGAAATGGAGTATGTATGCAAAAGGATGGAAGGATCGGCAAAGAAGTTTGTTTGCCGAGTTATGAGTTACTCCTTCTGTAAGAATGATCTAAAAGTGTCCTATAAAAGTTTACAGAGGGAGGGGGGTTTGCTGAAAAATAAAGTTTTAGGGGAATGGGGAGGGGGTTTAGAGATGTCCCTATAATGGATTTAAGATCTTTTACAAAAAAGAAAAAGGATGTGCGCATGAACGGATAGGTGCAACCTAGCTCTTTTTCGAAGAACAAAAAGACCATATTCTCCAGAATAATGACAGTCGACACCACAAACACGAGGCTCGGGTAAAAGCCAGCAAAGTTTTTGGTCTCCCCCTACTCCTCCAAACCTTAATTAGCCTTTGAGACGCTAATTAGTCGCGTCCGATCGATCGTATCCAAACCGCGAGGCCCGGCCCCACGTTTCAGCCAGGCATGCACGCACCCACTGACGCCGCGCCGCGCGTCACGTACGTACGCCGAGTCAAAAGCCTTGCTTGCCGCCAGTGCAATGTGCGATTGACGGCCGCCGCTCGACGGCAGTTAGGCAGGACGCCGGCGATCCATCTTCCTCCCCGTCCTTTAAAACCCCGCGCTGTGCAGCAGACGTTGCTATCACCAAGCCATTCCATTCGCCTAGCTCGATGTGAGCTTGAGCTCCAGCTACGTGCCTAGCTATATCCCCAGCAGTGCCAGCGCCACGCACGAGCTCTCATGGCGGCCACGCCGACTACCAAGGTCCTCGTGTCCACGTTCCTCAGCTTCTTCCTCTTCCTCTTCCACGGGGCAAGCCCAGCTCCAGTGGCCAGCGTTCGCGGCTTGTCGGAGGAGGGCGACAGCTCCGCCCTTTTGGCCTTCAAGTCCGCCGTGTCCGACGACCCGAAGGGAGTGCTCGCCGGCTGGGGCGGCTCCCCGGACGCCTGCAACTGGACGGGCGTCGCCTGCGACCCGGTGACGCGGCGTGTCGTGCAGTTGGTGCTGAGAGAGCAGAAGCTCTCCGGCGAGCTCTCTTCCGCGCTCGGCAACCTCTCGCACCTCAGGGTGCTCAACCTCTCGGGCAACCTCTTCGCCGGCAGCGTGCCGCCGGAGCTCGGCAGCCTCTCCCGCCTCAAGTTCCTCGACGTTTCGTCGAACACGCTCGCCGGGACGGTCCCGCCGGAGCTCGGCAACCTCTCGAGGCTCAGCTCCCTCGATCTCTCCGGGAACGCCTTCGCCGGGCCGGTGCCGCGGGCGCTCGGGAAGCTCTCCCGGCTGAAGCAGCTCAGCCTCGCCGACAACCAGTTCCAGGGCTCGATTCCGCTGGAGCTCACGCGTGTCCGGAGCCTGGAATACCTCAACCTCGGCGCGAACAACCTCTCCGGGCCCATCCCGGCGGCCATCTTCTGCAACCTCTCCGCCCTGCAGTACATTGACATGTCGTCCAACAATCTCGACGGCGAGATCCCCATCCGGCCCGACTGCCTTCTCCCCAACCTGACGTTCCTCGTGCTGTGGTCCAACAACCTCGTCGGCGGCATCCCGCCAGCGCTGGCCAATTCGACGAAGCTCCGATGGCTGCTGCTGGAGTCGAACTTCCTCGGCGGCGAGCTGCCGTCCGACGGCATGTTCGGCGGCATGAGGAACCTCGAGCTTCTGTACCTGTCGTTCAACTACTTCAGGAGCCCGCGGAACAACACCGACCTCCAGCCGTTCTTCGCCTCGCTTACCAACTGCACCGGCCTGAGGGAGCTCGGCGTCGCCGGGAACGACCTCCCCGGCACGATCCCGCCGGTCGTCGGTCGCCTCTCCCCCGGCCTCAGGCAGCTCCACCTCGAGTTCAACAGCATCTTCGGCCCGATCCCGGCGAACCTCTCCGACCTCGCCAACCTCACCACCCTCAACCTCTCCCATAACCTCCTCAACGGCTCCATCCCGCCGGGCTTATCGCGCTTGCAGCGGCTCGAGCGGCTGCACCTCTCAAACAACCTGCTCTCCGGCGACATCCCGCCGTCCCTCGGCTCGTTCCAGCGGCTCGGGCTCCTCGATCTTTCGCAGAACCAGCTCGCCGGCGCCATTCCTCCGAGCATCGTGCAGTGCGTCAACCTGCTGAAGCTCGATCTCTCACACAACATGCTCCGAGGCGTGATCCCGGCAGGCTTGTCGGAGCTGAGCGCGTTGTTCTACCTCAACCTCTCTAGCAACCTGCTGTCCGGCGCGATCCCGTCGACCATCGGCGAGATGGATAAGCTGCAGGTGCTCAACCTGTCGTCTAACCGGCTCTCGGGCACGATGCCGCCGGAGCTCGGCGGCTGCGTCACGCTCGAGTACCTCGACGTCTCCGCCAACGCGCTCGGAGGCGGCTTGCCGGAGACCCTCGGCTCGCTCCAGCTCTTGCAGGTCCTCGACGTGTCCTGCAATGGCCTCACGGGGGACCTGCCTCGGTCCTTGGAGAATATGGCGTCGCTGCGGCTTGCTAACTTTTCCTACAACGGCTTCTCCGGCGAGGTGCCGAGCGGCGGGGCCTTCGCGGGGTTCCCGGCGGACGCGTTCCTCGACGACGCAGGGCTGTGCGCGCGAACGGCGTCGATGGCGTCTGTGTTGGCTAGGTGCGGCGGCGCGAAGCGCACAGTGCTCCACAACCGGCGGGTGGTGGTGCCCGTTGCCGTCACGGTCGCGAGCTTCACGGTGGCTATCATTGGGCTCGCCGCGTGCCGCGCGGTGGCGAGGACGACGGCGAGCGCGAGCGTGGGACGAGACGGGCGGCGATCCACGCTGCTTTCGTACGGCGGCGACGAGCCGATCGAGAGGGGCGACCACCCGAGGATCTCGCACCGCGAGCTCTCTGAGGCGACGGGCGGGTTCGAGCAGTCGAGCCTCATCGGCGCCGGGCGGTTCGGGCGCGTCCACGAAGGGACGCTCCGCGACGGCACGCGCGTCGCCGTCAAGGTGCTCGACCCGAAGACCGGAGGCGGCGAGGTCTCCCGGAGCTTCAAGCGCGAGTGCGACGTGCTGCGGCGGACGCGGCACCGGAACCTGGTGCGCGTGGTCACCACGTGCAGCCAGCCGGACTTCCACGCGCTGGTGCTCCCACTGATGAGCAACGGCAGCCTCGAGAGCCGGCTCTACCCGCGCGACGGCCGCCCCGGCCGCGGCATGGACCTCGCGCGGCTGGTCGCCATCGCCGGCAACGTCGCCGAGGGGCTCGCGTACCTGCACCACTACGCGCCCGTCCGCGTCGTGCACTGCGACCTCAAGCCCAGCAATGTGCTCCTCGACGACGACATGACGGCCGTCGTGGCCGACTTCGGCATCGCGCGGCTGGTCAAGGACGCCGACGGTGACGACCACGATGGCATCACCGGCTCCGCCGATCCGTGCAACTCCATCACCGGATTGTTGCAAGGCTCCGTGGGGTACATCGCACCAGGTAAATTCACAGTCAAATTAACAGAAACAAATGCATGTGTGATGTGGCCGGCGTTCTTCTCTAACATTTTCATGGCGTTCTTCTTGCTCGCGTGGTTGCAGAGTATGGACTGGGAGGCCACCCTTCGACGGAAGGCGACGTGTACAGCTTCGGGGTGCTGCTGCTGGAGCTGATCACCGGGAAGCGGCCGACTGACGTGCTCTTCCAGGAGGGGCTCACGCTGCACGAATGGGTCAGGCGGCAGCGGCACCACCAGCATGACATCGTCGCCGTCGTTGCGCAGCCATGGCTGGCAGACGCGATGTTCTCGACGGTGCAAGGGGACGACGTCGTGGTCCAGCTGATCGACCTCGGGGTCGCGTGCACCGAGCACTCGCCGCTGCTGCGACCCACCATGGTGGAGGTGTGCCACGAGATCGCCCTCCTCAAGGAGGACCTCGCTAAACACGGTGGCGCGGCCGCGTCGGTGGCGATGACTGCCAGCGAGGGGTCATGCACCACGGACTCATCGTTCTGACATGAGGTTATGGAAGATATAGTTCAGCGTCGCCTACACATTTTGATCCTCTATTCAACTTATAAGTCCAAAGTCCTTATCTGTTTGGTTCCCGAGACTTATAAGTTTCTATAAGACCATATTGCAACTATAAGTCCCTATAAATTTCTCCTTGAGAGTCTTATTTCATAAGTCCCAAATGCCCATTTTAAGTCTCTATAAGTCCCTCATGTTTGATTTAGATGAGACTTATAGGGACTTATTTAAGTCCCTAGACTAATAAGTCTCTGGAAACAAACACCCTTTTAGCTAGTTTGAACACGTCATCCTAGTTATAAAATATTTAGACTTGCATACTTTTTTGAGTTATTTGTGTCTTTCATTTTCTTTAGTTCAGTTACATTTTTCGAAAATGGACTTTTATAACTACCAAACGTTCGGATTTTAGCAATAGGCAAGAACGATCCTTACATCACTCTAATTATATACATGCATGTATTAAAATGACTAATTTTACTTTTACGTGCACTCCTCCCTCTAATTACATGCATATATGTACTAAAGGACGAAAAGCTGATGTCATCCTATATTCTTTCTTTTTTCAAACTTCAAAAATGTTTTGTAGCTCAAACCGTCGCTCCGATTGAAAAATCGTCTTCACAAAAAAAATTGTCTCGACGAGATCTTCGAAATTAGATCCCATGTTGATATGTTCTGATAACTTTTTTCGGACAAAAAGGTTACCACATCTGGTCTACGTAAGTTATCACGTATGTCATACATAAGTTACCGTGTCATTTACACAAAAGTTTTCGGGGTATTTTTTCAACAAACTTTTTTCTCAGGGTCAAAAAGTGATTATGATGTTTGCAGTGAGTTATCAGCTTTGTTGTGTATATTACCATGCTGCACAAAAGTTATCGCGGTATGTTTTTCAACAATTTTCATTCCCTCGGTCAAAAAATTACCGCGATATTTGTATATGAGTTATCAGCTCTCATGTGCGTGTATTATCATGTTGTTTACACATGAGTTATTGGGAGGTATTTTTTAACAACATTTTTCCCTGGTCAAAAAGTTACCACGTCTTGATTAAGTAAGTTATCGACTCTGTTGTATGTATATTACCATGTTATTTACTCACAAGTTATCAGGGTATGTTTTCAACAAACTTTTATCCTGGGGCCAAAAGTTACCGTGGGGTTTGTAGTGAGTTGTCAACTTTATTGTGTGTATAATATCATGTTATTTGCACACAAAGTACCGGCAATATGTTTTTCAACAAATCCCCACACCCCTCTTTCCCCAGACAAAAATTTATCGTGGTGTTTGTACCTAAACTATCACGCCTACAATGCATATAATGCACTGTTATTTGCCACAAATTTTTACCGGGGTTATGTTTCCAACAACATTGTTTCCCCGGGTCAAAGTTATCATGATGTTTGTATCTAAGTTATCAGGTATGTTGTGTGTATATTACCATGTTATTTATAAAGAAGTTATCACGGATGCGTTTTCAACAACTTTTTTCCCAAGACGAAAAGTTATCGTGGTGTTTATACCTAAGTTATCAGGTCAGTGGTGCATATAATGCCCTGATATTTGTCACAAAATTTACCAGGGTTTCAACAACCTTGTTTCCCCGGGTCAAAGTTATCACGATGCTTGTACCTAAGTTATCAGGTATGTTGTGTGTATATTACCATACTATTTATACAGAAATTATCACGGGTGCGTCTTCAACAACAATTTTCCCAGACAAATAGTTACGCGGTGTTTGTATCTAAGTTATGATATCTGCAGTATGTATATTACCATGCTATTTTACACACAAGATATATGCGGTATGTTTTCCAAGAAGTCTCCCTCATCAAAGTTATTGTGATATTTGTATCTAAGTTATCAGGTCTGTGGTACATATATTACCATCTTGTTTATATATAAGTTACCAAGAGCGTTTTCAATAAAAAGAATCCCCGTATCAAAGTTATCGTGATGTTTGTGAGTAAATTATCACGTCCATGGTGTGTGTCATGCTATTTACACAAAAACTTAACGACTAGCCATCACTTCTGTTGTCACAAACACCGGCATATCATCAAAAAAACTGATCTCTCTTTATGAAACGCAAGATTGAAGCCAGTATACACCAATTGGAATGGCACGCGGACAAAAATTGAGACACTAACTCGTGAGTACAATTTCTTGTTAGGCATCGTACAATTTGGAAGTTAGGCATGATATCATTTGTTTTTCTAAAAAAATCATTGAACTTTAGGCATGGTAGATAGATAGATAGATACAAAACAATGACAAAGAGAGCTCAGGCAAACGCTTAGCTGCTCTTAAAGTATACTCCCTCCGTTCCAAATTACTCGTCGCAGAAATGGATGTATCTAAAATTAAAATACATCTAGATAGATCCATACTTGTGACAAGTAATTTGGAATGGAGGGAGTAGAATTTAGTCTTGCGGTCAAAAAGCATTTTATCCTAAGTTATTGACAACTAAAGCATGCTCGTGGATTGGCTAATGAACAGGTATTCATCTCCATTAATGGCCTAGGGACCTGGGATCGAATCCCAGTTCTTGCACATTTTTTCGCTTTGCTATTTACCTCTATAATCGCACGTTGCCCCGAATCGCACGCACAAGCCCCTCGAAAAAAAGGAAATCGCATGCACAACGAACCAGCGATAATCGTGGCCACGAAATCAGGATCGAACGACATCCACACTCGTTCGGATCTGTTAACAAAAATCGAACGTTCGCTCGTTACATTTCTCGAAAACTATATAGTTTTACTATGTAAATATGGAGAAAATTAGGGCAACTCCAACACACCGACACATTTAGTCCCCGCGCGTCTGTTTGGATCGAAACGGGCAAAAACTGTGTCCCAATGCGCCGACACAAACGGACGCGCGTCTATTTTTTGTCCGTCGGCGACCCATTTCCGGCCCAAATTTGGGCTGGGTTTGCATCGGCGCGGACGTGCGCGGCGCTTGCCCTTGTCCTCCTCTGACCCGTCCGTCGGTGGCACATCGGCCATTCTCCCCCCCCCTCATCCACAGACGCGACACCCAGGCACCCCACCCTCCCAGCCACGGATCACTTCCGGCCGGTTGGACGTTGCCCAAGCCGCCGCCCGCATCCACACACTACCCCAACTCCACGCCGCACCCGATGGCCGCTCTTGCCGGCATTGGTGGCCTCTTTTCGCCGCCGTCGTAGCACCTCCGTGGCCACACCACCCCTTCGCCTCCGCCACTGCCGGCCTCGCTCCACGACCACCTCCACTTCGACATGCCTGCTACCTATACAGGGAGAGGTGCGAGGCTCTTCACCAATCAGCTTCTCCACCATGCATGTAAGGTGTCCAGCGTTTCGCCCACAAGGTACAATGGATAGTGGGGATGAGTTCTTTTTCAACAACTTCACGTGTTCATGGGACGATGAGGATTTTGTGGTTGCGACTATAGTTGTCAATGACCACATTGCTAGGCGGTGGCTGAGGTTTAGGGGATCGATCCGGGGCCATTTTACGACGTTGAATCGCAACAGAGAGAGCGGCCATTGCCTACTCTTCACCGATTACTTTCAGTGCACGTCCCCACTCTTCAATCTCGGGCTATTTTGGCGCCACTTCCGGATGGCTAGACATGTGTTCAACCATATTCGGGAGGGAGTGATGGCGTCTGATGATTATTTCGTATGCAAGGAGGGTGCTCTTGGAAAGGTTGGCTTCTCCTCTTATCATAGATGCACTGATGATATTCGGATGCTTGCATACGGAATTCCCGGTGACCTTGTTGATGAGTATGTCCGCATGAGTGACTCCACATGCCTTGCATCAATGCACAAGTTTTGCAAGGATGTGGTAGCAGTGTTTGGCCCGGAGTACCTCGAGAGAGCCAAATGTTGTGGATACAACCCGGTTGTCGCCGACCAATGCAGTTAGGGGCTTTTCAAGGATGCTTGGTAGCATAGATTGTATGCACTGAAAGTGGAAGAATTTTCCATCTACTTGGTAGGGGCAGTATGGGGGGCATGTCAAAGATTGCACTGTCATACTTGAGGTTGTGGCTTTTTCACAAGATCTCTGGATTTGGCACTTTTTTGGCATGGCTGGTTCTCACAATGACATCAACGTGCTTCAACGCTCTCTGGTGTTCGGGAGGCTTGTAGAAGGCAACTGCCCATAAGTCAACTTTAAGATCAATGGCAACCACTACAACAAGGGATACCACCTAGCTGATGGTATCTACCCTGAGTGGACAACTCTTGTGAAGACAATCTCCAATCCAGTAAGCGATAAGAGGGCTAGGTTTGCTCAAGCACATGAGAGTGCTAGGAAGGATGTGGAGCATGCATTTGGTATGCTTTAATCGCTAAGGGCCATCATTCGGTGTCATGCTAGAACTTGGAGCACCAAGAAGTTGTTGGAGGTGATGAGTGTTTGTGTGATCATGCACAATATGATCGAGTAGGATGAGCGTGAGGACCAAATCTTCGACCAAGGGTTTAAATTTCAGGATAAATATTGTGCGTGATCATGGAGGACCGACAATGTTTGCACAGTTCATCCAATTTCATCATAAAATGTGTGATTGGGCAACTCACATTCAACTCCAAAATTATTTTGTTGAGCATATGTGGACTCACCTTGGCAACCAATAGATGTATCAACTCTTTTCTTTTCAAAGTATTTATGAGAATTTAAATTTCATTGGTTTGTAAACTATGAGATTTTTATTTCATTGTAAACTATGTGATTTAAACTTTGGGAAATGTATAGATCTGTATGCAAAAATTGTGGAACCGTATTTTGTTGGTCAGTGCTCCCAACCGGCCGACGCATACCGGCCGAGCGAACAAAATGCGTCGGCCGGTTGGGAGCACTTACCAGTAAAACGCGGATGGGGCCGAACGTCGCCCCTACAACCCAAATGGAAAAAAAGTGGATCAAATCCATGTTCATTTGCGTTGGCGCGTTGGAGTTGCCCTTAGTTGTTGATCCTTACCTCATGGAATTTCACTTGCATGTTTTCTGATGGATCGATCATCACCCCATGGAGTTTCCACTTGCATATTCTCCGATGGATCATGTCCTCCATTGCCATTGGGGGTGCCCAGGAGGGATTTGGTAGTCACATGCCAACAGCCTCCTCTAGAGGATCGCCAGCATAGTTTGGCTCCCGCAAGATCCGCCTATACAGTGGCCATCGAAAGGTCTTCATGAGGGTTCCTCTCTCCAGATCCGATGGTTGACTTTGATGGTGAGATGCAAATGATGACTTGACGCAGTGGAATGGTTGTGTTGTGGCGGTGGTCGCATCTGATGTAGCTGTTGAGATCATGGAAAAGTGGCAGCGACAACACATGATTGACTTAGGGGGTGGTGCTACTCGAGTACTTAGTCTCGAGCTATGGGTCCTAGGTCTGATCCTTTTGGTTATACATGTCAATGGTGATGTTTTTACGTCGTTACCTTCTTGAAGGCATTTCTCGGATATATGCTCGGACTGGTTCTTCGGAGTGAAAATCTAAATTCTAGCCTTGGGTGGTGGGATTCGGTGACGGCGACGCTAGACTGATGCTCCCTTTCTGAAGGCTTTGTTGTTGAAGAATATTGTCGTTCAGCTGGTGTCATGATATGGTTGGTGTAGATATGATCATTGATATAGTTTACCATTGCGGATCTGATTGCTTTTTTTTCTCGCTCACACATAGTTTAGGTCTTATATGATTTTGCTATTTGTGGGCATGATTTTTCTCGCTCACACATAGTTCTGATCTGTGTGCATCTTATCTATGCAGAGGTCGGGTGTGTGCTTATTGTGTTTATATCCTCTTGCTACTTCATTTTAAGTCAATAAAATCCACTTTGTCAAAAAATATCAAATTTTTAAGGATTTCACTTCAAGTCGAATGTTGGATTTTTGAGCATGGAAAATCGATCGTTTTTATGGGAAATTTAATTGCCACTAGGATGCAAATTTTCTTTAGCAAGCATGACAAATCCTTGCCATGTTCAATTTCTTGCCCGGATTTGCCATGCTTGGTAAAAGAAATTATCATCCACATGACAACTAAATTGGCTATAAAAAAACATTTGATTTTCCATGGTTAAAAATCTGACCTTAGATTTTTAACATTACCGAATTCTAAAGGACCAATAACTAAAATGACACAAATTCTTGAGTATACTTCATCTGTTCCAAAATGTAGTGCATATTTTGTTTTTCAAAAATCAAACAAGTATATATTTGATCATATTTATAGAATAAATTATTAAATAAATAAAATAGCACACTTCATGAGGCAGCTAATGATGCTAAATATGTATTGTGAATGTTGATTTTTTTTATAAACTTGCTCAAACATGGGCATGTTTGACTTTCAGAAAACAAAATATGCCCTGCATTTTGGAACAGAGAGAGTAATCCGGAAGTGATGGTTCACACCGACAAACAACCCAAATGGAAGGCATGCTGGTTGGTGTGATATGTTGTGTCAAAAGTATTAGCATCGCCAAGCTGTCTGTATTGGTATCGACTCTTGCCATTTGTCCACATCAGTGCAACTTATCTTGCTACCATTGTCCACCAAAGCACTGTTGTCAAGCATTGGCTCTTTTTTCTTCAGTTTTGAGAAGAGCTCCACTGTTTTCTTCACATCTTCGTCTGACTACTCTTTGTTCATTCATTTGCATAGATAACAGAGTGACCTCTTGTTGAATGGTACATTCGCCGTTGAGCCAAAGAAGCTTGTGATAACACAAAAAACCTTACTTAGCCAATATTATTGCTCCTCATATGCTTCACAATGTCTTTGATGTGTGTGTGTGTGTTGATATTCCTGTGTGATGGCCAATGCAACTTCTCACCGCATGATGCGGATAGTTGGTGTCTAAATTCATGTATACACCAAACATGGTCTGATATGCAATGTAGTTTGATTATAGTTGTGCAATTGCAACATGATGGTTTTGTGTTTCTTTTTCGGTTTCCCCTAAGAAAACAAAATAAATCTTTATCGGCGTGGATAATAGGATTAAATCAATTACGTAGATAATGATGCTCTTATATTAGAAGAATATAGAAACCCATATATTTATACTCATCATGCAACCGCAAACTAATTCTTGGACGGCTTTACATTTATGTGCATTCCTCCTACATTGGTCGTATCTAATTCCAAAACTGAACTCACAAGAATACAAGTTGCAAAACTCAAAGGCTTCTGCAAGCGAGTCAAACTTTGTCCTAATTTTAGGTGTTGCAACATATCCTGTTTTGATTTCATCGAAGCTTCGGATTGGCTTCTCGAGTGCGTTGACCCTTCCCTATGAGATCATTAAAACTAACCAACTTAAAACCAACTTAAAATTATTCTTAATATTATGTTAATATAGGCAAACGAAAGTCCATTATGATATGATGTTATACAAATATTGTTAATATTTGACTCATCGAATAGATACCAAAATTACTTATAATTTTTTAAGCATTATGATTTTAATTAAATCTGAATTATCTCAAACAAAGCTCGTCATTGTTTCAGAAAGATGAAATATGTGCTATTAAATGTGTGTCTGTGTCCATTGATATAGTTTTGACCATATATACTTAGTGGTATGTTATATAACACCTAGCAAAGTTAATCACATATCATTAGTACTACAAAAGTCACATAGTTTTCTTTTATATTAGGATTCGAATTTGTTTGTTGTCCTCAAATTTTATTATAAATTACACTTACGTGAACTGGAATTTTTTCATTATATAGATTTTTTGCTTATAGATTTTTCTCGGGACTTAGGAAACATTTATATATCCTCGATTATGTGAAGCACAAATGGACAAAGCTGACTTCTTGTGTGTATTATTATGTGTAAATGTTCAGATATATGTAGGATGACTTTCATATTCTCTTTTATATCTCATAAGTATCTTGGTAGATAATTCTAGAGCATAAGATTTCAACATACATCTCAATCAAGATTACAAGTAACCGGAGTGCAAACGATTTCGGGGTTCTATTCGCTTTAGCTCTGGACCGTTGTTTTTGTGTGCATGCCAAACAACTGAATTGAAATTTCGGGGGTACCAAATCCAATTCAGGCCTCATTATGGATGTCCAGACTCAGCGTTAGGATAATTATTATCAAAAAGTCATAACTTTTGAACCGAGCATTAGAATTTCGACCAATTTTCACTGTTAGGTTTCTCAGGTCGAGCTCTTTGAAATCCCATATGGGTATGTTCTGACTTTTTTTAAAAAGCAACTTTTATGCCACATGAGACAAATTTAGTGCTACATAAAAGCAACTTCGCTGCACTATGTGTACCCGTAAATTTGGCTAACATTCTCCCAACTTGCCTACCATTGCTGCTTTGTTGCCTACAGTACAATGAAGTTGCCTATCACTGATGCTCAGTTCCCTGCTATTTGTAATTAGTTGTCTACTCTTGATGCTCAATTTTCTAACTTTGCTAATTAGTTGCCTACAATATTTGTGAAGCTGCATGTCAATGTTTTCTTATGCTGCCTACGAACACTATGGAGCTACCTACCATTTGCTAACGAGTTGGCTGCAATACTGTGAAAGTTGCCTATCGTTGTTCGTAAGTTGCGTACCTCAAAACTTGCCTACCAATGGTGCTTAGTTGCCTGTCAATACTATTTTAGTTGCCTATGGTACATTGAAAGTAGTCCATTGGTGTTGCTAAGTTTGCCTATCTTTGAAACTAAGTTGTTTACCGTACCAAAAGGTATTGTAAGCAAATAAGCATGATGTTAGGCTACTCGCTGGTCATTGTAGGCAACTTACAGTAAACATTATCACTTGGCAATCATTGTGGCCAACTTGGAAGAGCATTAGAAAAACTAGTGTCATGGGACGCAAACCTAACATGGAGTTGCTTCCCATAGCACTGAAGTTGCTTGCCGTAGTACTAAAGTTGCTTTTGAAAGAAACTTCATCAAACCATATGCAAATAAGATCCAATTTTGAAAAGTTCGTCGCGGGGGCTCCAATGGTGAAAATGAATCTCAATTTCGACGGTTCAGTCAAAATTATACTTTCTCTGATCCAAAACAAATGTCGCAGTTTGAACAGGGTTAGTTCAAAAATGCAACACTTATTATGGATCGGAGGTAGTAGCATTTAAAAATATATAGAATTAAACGCAAACATATCATCAAACTCGCATTGTCGATTTTATCCTATTTGAAATTGAATGTGTCATTTATATTCTCGACGGAACAGGCGCTCATGTGGCTGCTCCGGATCGCTCCAAGATTCAATCTAATAGTGCGAAAGACTATGAGCTCATGGAGCCCAAATAATGCAGCCGTACTAATTACTCCCTCAGTTCATAAATATTTGTCTTTCTAGAGATTTCAACAAGTGACTACATATAAAGCAAAATAAGTGAATCTACATTCTATATACATCCATATGTGATAGTCCATTTAAAATCTCTAAAAAGACAAATATTTAGGAACGAGGAGAGTAGCATTTAGAGAAAAATAATGTTAGCTGCATCCTCGTCAACACGTGTACGTCATCCACGATCCCACGAATGGCTAGGTGATCGTCATTCTTTTGCAAGATGTGCATGTGCCTGTAACTCTATACAAATACCACTGAGATCAATACGATTTATGTGTTGCATTTTTTTTCCGAATAATTTATGTGTTGCATCTATTCCCCTTTCACAGATAAACCAAACTTTGTGAGGCTGTGAGCTTTGTAATTGAAATTTCTAAGCTCATGAATGAAATTATAAGAAGAGAAAGCTAATGATATCTCCTTAATCTCCTTGATGATACACCATAGCTTTCAAGGGACCCTCCATTGAATGTGCTCTTGCTACTCAGCGCGGCCTTCGGCTTTGCTGCATTTTGGTTAAGTTAAAGGCATCACTCATACATCAATTTGTCCCCGATGCTCACTTTGGTACATCTTCGCACAAATACTACAATATCTCCCTAAACTTGCTCAACACGCACGAAATGAGCCAAATGAGGATAGTGCGATCTGTGGATCTAGATGTAATAATTATTATTATCGGTGATGTAATTATTATTTTTATTATTGGTATTCGTTGTGCTGTCGTAATTGATGATGAATAGATCAAAAAAAATTCTGACAAAGAAAAAGGTGACAACAAATGGCATGCTTAGTCAGCAAATTTAAAAAATTGGCTTGTGTAGTTTCCACGCGTGTGGATGTGCTCTGTTTTGTAAAAAAAAAAAAAGGACCTCATATTCAGTTTTCTCAAAAAGGGCCTAATTTTTCTATGACAGACTAAAAATAAGCACAATATAGCACAGTTCAACAACAACAAACTGAGTCTTCGACCAAAGAAAACAGATGCAATGGCCATTTGTTCTCTTCTCACAAGACATGTGTAGATTTTTCTGGAACGCTGAAACAAAAAATATGCATGCGTAGACAACTGCGTCATGTAGCATTTCGCTCTTTCCACGTCATTGCCAAGAGGCCGTCAGAAAGTAAACGCCAGTATTGTTGCTCGTGCTTACCCAATCCCCCAACCCAACAATGAGTACCGAAGTTCGGAAATGTCTATACATATCAGTGAATTACTTTACAGGAATGGAAAACATTATATCGCACAAGAGTCATAATCACAAGTAAAACTCTAGTTTCCGGAAGAAAAAAAAAGGCAATATATACAGGAGTGCTTAACTGAAGCCGGACTCAAAAGCACTTATGCCGCAGTGAGTTTCTGGATGTCCTTCTGCAAGAAAATAATACATGCCAACAATGACTGAGGAGTGGCAAATATTAAAAGATGCTAAGGAGGATAACATGCAGGGGATTTGTAAGGTGTTCTCTGCAATGTTGTGAACTACGAGAGGATTAAGGAATGTGCCCCTCAATGAGATACAGAAGTTTGGCATTCCTAAATCAAGCAATTTGAAAAGTAATGAGTGTAGTAAGCAAAACCATCTTATGAACGAAGCAATCCAGTGGCAAAATGGGCCGAAAGCAAAATAGCGAATGAATTAGATATTATGACAAATTGACTTCTGACTGATGGACTATGGCTTTCCAGTCTGTAGTGATGAGTTGGTGACACGAAATCAACTGCAGATTATATAACCCCATCCACCACTGCAATTAAGTCACCACAAGTCCTTTTGACTAAGTGGGCATTACCGCATTAGTTCAGGACTCGAATCTTCAATTTCGTCTAAACTTCTGAATTACATAATCCTACGGAAGGCAGAAAAAAATTGACACGCTTTCCGAACCCATGCTGCTTGCTTCTGGCTGTGGCCTGTGGGTGCCCCATCAACCATTGTGAGCAACTGTCATCAGAGACTTAGCATAATTCCATCATTTAAGCTTATGTAAATTCCAACACTGCCAAGGCTGTACGCTATGACCTATTATAACAACTTGGAGAATGTGCCATCTGAACCACTCGTGTAGATCTAAGGTTCACCAAGAACACCAATACCGCTCTAGACACATTGGAGTTAGTACTCTGTTGGTCAAGGCTAGTTTTAGCTGGATGCCCACACCCACAAGACCGCAGCCCATAAGGTACTGTTTTTTACATATGGACAAATGAACATATGTTCATTGTCCGTTTAGCGCCACATGCCAACATATGCTGGGGAATCTTAGAACTAGAGATCCAAATTCACTAAAATTAGATTAAAATAGGAATTAATGATAAGAGGGATATACACTATAGAGCCACAGAGAAACTTAACACACCTCAATTTGGAATGGTGAAGTTGTTGGTGGATATCTCTCCACAACTTTGCCATTTTTGTCCACTAGGAACTTCTCAAAGTTCCACTTCACTATATCACCCAAAAATCCTCCAGCACTCGACTTGAGAAACTTATAAATAGGGGCTGTAAATGGTCCATTGACATCAACCTGCCATTGTATGCATATCCAATTAATTGTGGCAAGTAGCTGGAAATACTGAATACAATGCATTGCTTCTTAAGCTGGAGTTCCCATACCTTATCAAAAATAGGAAATTCAGCTTTAAACCTTGTACAAGCAAATTGCTTTATCTGTGTATTTGATCCAGGTTCTTGAAAACCAAATTGATTGCATGGAAATGCCAGAATCTCAAACCCTGCAATTTTAAAAAGATGAAAGAAAATGATACATCCTACTATGACCTTCAAATTCATGCTCATGCCACTCCAGTAGCTGTTGGTCAGTTTCTTATGCTCTTAGAATAGTAAATTAATCCAATCAGAAAAGGCAGTTTTTACTTTTACTCAAACAAATAGAGAATGTGTCATTGTGTCCTCAAGAAAATAGAAAAAAACATCTGTCATCTTGAACAAATGTTGTTGAGGCCGAAGTCACCATAAGAATCTTTCTTTTATTGGTAAGCATGGCACAGTGTCTGATCATTCTTTGTTAGTCATGTGGATTGAAACAGAAATTTTTATTGAAACCAGATAGTTTAAAACTGGACCGGCCTGGGATAGTACCACCAACCCTGAAAAGTACCTGCTTGTTGATAGATAATTAACATAGACTGCTTCCACGGGTAAGGATTTAAAATTTTGCATGGCACTAGGGTGATTATCTAGAGCAAGACACCAACTAAAATCATAAATGAGAAGAGGTCTCTCATGCCATAAGCAATGTCTAATCCAGTGAAAAGAAGGTCTAACCAGAAATACATATTACCTTGAGTCTTGTACTTCTCGTAAAGGTGAGATAGCTCAGTGTAATTTGCTGTTGTAAGCCCGCTGGGTTTTGCAGAAAAAAGTGAGGGTTCATGCACAACAAAGAATAACTTAATGTTGGGCTTAGGAAAAAACGTATATCAAGAAAATTACCATTGAGAAGCAACATTAACAATCAACAGTGCTTTTCCCTTGAACTTGCTAAGAGAAACATTTTTTCCATCAATATCCTGAATAACAGAGAAATGTTTCTTCAGGCACGAAAGTTAAAAATGGACACATTTAATCTCCTCACAAAAGTATGCTCATTCGTTCATAAATCATGTATCAATAATTAAACATATAAAATGATGCTATATTACAGTCAAGGGAAAATCACTAGGGAAATAGAAGTATCATAATATTAAAAAAATCTAAATTCCCAAACTACATGTTGCTTAGGAAAAAAAGACGAACACACTACAACACAGGTCAAAATGGGCCACAGCCAATTTCATGAAAGTTCAAATTTACCCTTAAACCAAATTTTAACCCTCATAATTTCCCGTAATCTCTTATCATTTTACTTGGTCAGTGAATCTGCTTGAATATGTCCTCCATGTGCAGTTTAAGTCTGCAAACCAAATACGCCAATATATCTATATATTTATCCAATGTACCGACACATAGATGGTAATAGATCTACAACGAGTAGGAATGCATATATTTCCTAAATCCGAATAAAACATTTCAGAGATACATTTATTTAAGGTAATTTTTTTTTTTGAAATATGTTACTAGCTCACACTCCATAACTGAAGTAAAACCATGACAAGTACTATGGAATGGAGGGAGTAATATATAAATCTCCAAATGCATTGGCCTGACGCAGCCAATTTCAAGCATGCCCAACAACGCCATGGAGCATTTCAAATAAAATACTTCTTCCGTTCCTAAATATAAGTCTTTCTAGAGATTTCAATATGGATTACATATGGAGCAAAATGAGTGAATCTAAACTCTAAACTACGTCTATATGCATTCGTATGTAGTTCATATTGAAATCTTTAGAAAGACTTATATTTAGAAACGGAGGAAGTATAAGTATTACCGATGGATACAGCACATCCCACCTACCTAACGACACTGCATCAAACATCTAACACAGCTGTCCTGTCGCTTGTCGCTGTGTACAATCTCACCTATATGCATCCGAATTCACACAAATCACATCGATCCATTCCACCGAACCCGCACGTACAATCTCACCCACGGCGCAAGCTCGCGCCTCACGCGCAACCCAAGTACGATGCCACGCCACTATCGCGAAAATTACGAGGCCAGAGAGCTGGTCACCTACCTTCACGGTGAAGTCGTAGATGCTCTTCTCCGTGGTGGCGGCGGCGTAGACGACGCCGGGCGCCCGCCTGCGCCGCCGCGGCGCCGCGACGGAGACCGCCGCCCTGCCCCAGGCCCCCGACTTCGAGTGGGCCGCCGGGAGGCGCGCGAAGGCGGTGGCCGCCGGAGGGAGCCGCGAGACCTGCGCGGCGGGGTGGAGGCAGGTGAGCGCCGCGGCCGCGGTGGACGAGGCCATGATGCAGGCGGGGTGTGGCTGCCGCGCGTCGGCGGGCGGGCGCGTGGGAACAGAGTGGGGGCGGTGGTGGGCGGGCGCGTGGTGGGGGTTTAGCGCGGTAGCGGCGCCGGATTGGTTCGCGCCGATTCTGGTTAAGGACGGAGCGCTTTTGCAGATAGACCCCTGCGTTGATCTATATTTGGCCATAACTTTCTTCATTGCCCTTTCTTCAGAAAATTGATGGAGGTATCCTACTTCCTCGATTTAGAAAAATATTACAAGCGATCAATTATAAAAAAATCAATAGTAAAAAAATAATAACCATCGTCTTCATCAATTCTGGCATGGTTGAGCTTTCGTTGCCCCATTTAAGAAGAATATTTTTGCTGCACCCCACCATTAAGACATCTGGAATGAACAATTTGGCCTATGGTTTGTTCGGGACATTACCAACCACCGTCTTTAGACGATGGTATAATCACATGCATGTTGTTAATAATTATGTAATGCCTCGGCCTTGATCATCCCAATCCATAAAATGCAGGGACAAAATTTGGATGTGTCTGAAAACATGAATGCAAATTTGCAGTAAGCTTCCTTTTGTGTATATCACATACCTTGTTGTTACTTCAGCTGCCATCACCATTGTTGAGAAGAGTTGCGGTGCCAAAGGGGTAGAAATTGAAGCACCAGAGAAGCGCCGCCGTCGCGGTTGTCAATTTCTCATCTAGCAAAGCTATTTGTGTACATATTTTCTTAGATTATCTGAAAATGTTATGTTTAGGCATATGCAACAGCCCCACTCACCTGAAAATGGTGTATGTGAATGTTCTTTTTATTCATCACGTGATTTTTCAAAAACTAATATAACATCCAATTCACCTGAAAATGTGTATAAATTTTACGTGAATGTTCTTTTTATGCAATGCCGCAAATTTTCAAAACACCAAGGGGGCGTGCGGAAAAGAGCCTAAGTTGTGGCTGGTGGCACTTTTTTTTTAGGGGGAGCCTGGCTGGTGGCACTGGTGGGGCAGCGGACACGTGAAGCGCTGTGCGCCGGGCGGGTGTTGGTCTTTTTCAGCTGGCGCACGGCACAAGCTGGACCAGCCAAATTGCAAGAAACCAACCTTTATCCACTTCGTCGCGGACATGCAACTCCCAGAATCCATTTATTGAGGCACTGGACGATGCACACCGCCGGCGACGGGGATGCCGCTGGAGCAGTCGTTTCCAAGCATTATCTCCGGTCCTTGTCGCGTGAGTCTCCCTGTTCCATCTGCCATGTCTTTCGCGCGCGGGAATGAATTAGCGCGATAGGTTTTTGCTGGGGTCAATTCATTTACGAGGTTTGTAATAAATTGGAAAAAGGTCTATTTCTGGTGAATCGACTGTTGTGAACGATGTTCTAGAAAGAGGAAAAAGACTATTGTCAGTATTGTGAACGTAAAGGTTTCATCACTCAACTCTAGGTAGAGCTTAGAGCTTCTTCTTTTTTTGAAAATGGTCAGATCTATTATAAAGATTTACCGGAAGTACAAAGCACCTCAAACATAATAAAAATTACGTCGAGGTCCACCGAACGACCATTGCCGCCACCAGAACGAGCCTCCGGCGCGCCACTGTCATCGCTTCCATACTAAAGCCGGGCTGACCTTGCCGCAGTTGGGAAGTCTTCGTGCACGTACCCCTAAGGACCAGCGCCCTGGAGGCGCAGTCGTCGTCATTGAATTCTTGAATCGATCTGAAGAACTTAACACCAAATATCGCCATTGCGTACGCACGGCGAGAAACCCTAACCTCCCCGCCCCAAGGAGTTGGCTGGAATCTACGTCGGAGCTCCGTCTAATCCATCCAACAGACAAACTTGAGAAAGATCGGAGCCCAGAAGACTGACTCTAAAAAGGAGTGCCACCAACCGTCCAAACGCCGCCTCTGCGAAGACTAAAACCCTACCTATCTATATCTATATACTAGTGAAAGTCGAGATACCAGGATTCTCCTCCCCGCCACCGGCAGCCGGAGCGGTAGGCGGAGGGGAGGTGAATCCACGGGCTCGCCGACGGAGATTGAGGGGAGGAAGGCTTTCCCAAGTCGCCTTGGGAGAATGAAAGAAAAGCCAATGGTTTGTCAGATCCCAATAGCTTAGAGCATCTTCAACCATGGTAGGCTAACCAGACGCTAGGCTTGGTAAAGAACCTTGTATTTGAAAGGGCACATCTCTAAACGTGCCCTAGTTATTGCACATTCAAGTTATTCAATTAAATATAAAAAGTAAAGGAGAAAAAAAAACATGAATCTCTAGATAAGATTGATGACATAGAACTTAAATGTGCAATAATTTTGGCGCATCCAGATATGATTTAGCAAATCTATTCAAATTAAGTAATGATGATTAAGGTTGTGCCCCCCCCCCTCCCCCCACCAATTTGTCTGTTCGGGGAGTCATAATCCTTGTATCCAAAATCTCAATTCGATACAAAGTCATGCAATGTCGATTTCATAAGTTCATCATATAAGAAAGAGCTGCATTTGAAAGAAAATTGCAAACTACGTGGTACCCTACTCCCAGTCCTCGTCGGAGGAGAGTTTGGTGACCCCTTTACGGAAGCAGTTGTTCTCATGATCATTGGCGGTGGCTCGAATCAAGGGTATCTCCTCGTCGCCGATGTCGTCTGCGAAGAGCTCCTCCTGCTCAACGTCACGAAGGAGGATTTGGCGTATGTTCATCGCCACCGCCCGCTCAGACTCGAGGAACTCCATAATGGTGCGGTTCATTGCGACGAGGATGCTGTCATTGATGAGCTCAACGAAGGCGGAAGCACCTGTGTGTTCGACCTCGAACCGCGCCTCCACCGCAATGTGCTCCGCCTCCTCGGCTTGGGTGAAGCACAACTACCCCTCCGCCTCCTCCATCGAGAGGAGGCAAATGACATCACCTCCGCCGGCCGTAGCGTTCGCCACCTCAAACCTGACGGTGGGGTCAGCCTCCATATCCTCCTAGAGAGCTCGGGGATTGGTTGATTGCAATGCAGTCTACGCACCATGCCTCGATGGTGGGCACCTCGTCGTGAGCTCCGCCCAATGCCCCGACATCAACATCTTGTAATACGTGGCCTTCTCGCGGACCATGGCGGAGGGCATATGGTGAGGTCTGAGAAGATAGGAACGCCCTTTGTGGCGCGGACGGGAAGGGGAAAGGGAGGGAAAAGGGAGGGAAATTGCTCGTCTTCAATAGCCGGGGTTTGGCCCCTCGGGAGCCGCACCGATGAGGAACCATGAATACAAACACCAAACCAGTGACCTCCCAGGCAGACTGATGGGTTTTCCCATGGGTCTCACTGGTTAGTCCGATGTGGAAGCACATTCGAGCAACCCCAAATCTACCGCACATATGGCTAGGGAGGGGTGCCGCATGGAGGGTTTATCGGAGCCAAGATGTTTATTTTTAAGAAAGGCTTAATCTAGCAGTGGCCATGCACTACGACACAAGAAAACAACTCAAAACATGAGACGTGAAAAAATCATGCAGCTCTCATGAGTTGTCTTGAAAATTTAACAATCCATTACATAAAAAGGAACATAACAAGCACCACAATAATTTGTCAAGAAGATAAGTGTGAAGATCATTTTCTAATTGATTGAAAGTATAACCTTGTGGTTCTTTTCATTGGGAATGGTTATTTTTGTGCCGACCATATGTTGTTTGTCATGGTATGGCAGGGCGGTGATAGATAACAAAACCCTAAGCCCCCGCTTGGATTACTGTGTTTCATTCAGATACACCTGTAAAAAATACACGCAACTGCATGTGTGTATCCTTCCCGGTCGAAAATCACTCTAATCCAGTAATATACACTCGTAAAGTTGATACACCTATATTAAATTACACTCAATCCAAGCCCGGCCTAAGGTATGATATGATTTGTTCAAACACCACGGTCCATGCTAAGCATGATGACTTATGCTCGCAGTGTATTCTTTCCTTATTAGTCATGTTTTGATTATGTCTTTTATGTATTGGCACTCTTTTCGACACCGTGTTTGCATAGACGTGGTGGTATCATTCGATCATTAACATAATTATCATGCCCATTCTAAGACAAATATGCCATTTCGTTAGCAAATTGAAACGTTTGCATGTCGACCGTCTATCAGCGATCGAACGGCTACATTTCTAACATCAAAAACCACATAACAAGCCCCGGCCACCCGCACCGCCCGACGGCACCGATGCCTTCTCCCGGCCTGCCGCCCCCCGCCGCCGCACTCCTCGCCGACGTCGGCGCCCTCCGCCGTTCGTACGCACGCCTCATCGCCCTCTCCTCCACGCTCCGCCACCTCGATCAGGTCCTCGCCGTCTGCCTCGCCTCCGGCCACTACACCCTCGACCCCGCCCCGGCCACCTCACTCCTCGTCCGCTACGCCGCCCTCCGCGCACCTCCCCGCCAGCTCCTCCGCCTCTTCCGCGCCGTCCCCAACCCCGACCGCTTCATTCGCAACGCCCTACTCCGCTCCCTCCCGTCCCTCCGCCCCGACCTCCTCTTCCCCTGCCCCGACTCCTTCTCCTTCGCCTTCGCCGCCACCTCGCTCAACTCTTCCAGCTCCCGCGGCGGCATCGCTTCTGGTTCCGCCTCCGCGCGCGCGCTGCACGGGCTCGCCGTCGCCGCGGGGTACGCGGGGGACACGTTCGTGGCGTCGGCCTTCACCAAGCTCTACTCCACGCTGTCGAGAGGCGATGACGCACGCAGGGTGTTCGACGCTGTGCCGTCTCCGGACACGGTCCTCTGGAACACGCTGCTCGCCGCGCTGTCCGGCTCGGAGGCCATGGAGATGTTCGTGCGGATGGTCAGGGCAGGATCGGCGCAGCCTGACTCGACGACGCTGTCATCCGTCCTGCCGGCAGCAGCGGAGGTTGCGGATGTGACGATGGGAAGGTGCGTTCATGCCTTTGGGGAGAAATGCGGATTGGCACAAGACGAGCATGTTGTGACGGCGCTCATATCACTGTATGCCAAGTGCGGAGACATGGAGTGTGCACGGCATCTCTTTGACAGGATGGTGGCGCCGGATTTGGTTGCATACAATGCCTTGATCTCAGGCTACTCGGTTAATGGCATGGTTGGATCGTCGGTGGAGCTGTTTAAGGATCTGGTGACCTTGGGCTTGAGGCCAACCTCGAGCACGTTGGTGGCGCTGATCCCGGTGCACAGTCCGTTCGGGCATGAACAGCTTACTCGGTGCTTACATGCGTATGTTGTCAAGGCTGGATTTGATGCCAATGCTCCTGTATCGACATCACTTACCACTCTGTACTGTAGGTTAAACGACATGGACTCTGCAAGGAAAGCCTTTGATGCAATGCCTGAAAGACCATGGAATCATGGAATGCCATGATATCGGGGTATGCCCAGAATGGTTTGACGGAGAAGGCCGTTGCACTCTTCCAGAAAATGCAGGCGCTCAATGTGCCACCAAATCCGCTCACCATCTCGAGCGCTCTGTCGGCCTGTGCACAGCTTGGAGCTTTGTCATTGGGAAAGTGGGTACACAAGATCATCTCCAAGGAGAACCTCGAGCTCAATGTTTATGTCATGACAGCGCTCATTGACATGTATGTGAAGTGCGGAAGCATTGCTGAAGCTCGCCGCATCTTCGACAGAATGGACAATAAGAATGTGGTCTCCTGGAATGTGATGATCTCTGGATATGGCCTCCATGGTCAAGGTGCTGAAGCTTTGAAGCTCTACAAGGACATGCTGGATGCAAACCTTCTTCCAACAAGCTCCACCTTCCTGTCAGTACTCTATGCGTGCAGCCATGGAGGATTGGTTGAGGAAGGACGGACAGCCTTCCGGTCAATGACTAGCGATTACGGGTTCACTCCAGGTATCGAGCACTGCACTTGCATGGTGGATCTACTCGGCCGAGCTGGCCGGCTCAAGGAGGCTTATGAGCTCATCTCAGAGTTCCCCAAGAACGCCATTGGACCTGGCGTATGGGGGGCTTTACTTGCTGCTTGCATGGTTCATAAGGATGCTGACCTTGCAAAATTGGCCTCCCAGAAGTTGTTTGAACTAGAACCCGAGAACACCGGCTACTATGTGCTGCTCTCCAATCTGTACACGTCAAAGAAGCAGTACTCTGAAGCAGCTGGGGTGAGGCAGGAGGCCAAGAGCAAGAAGCTGGTGAAAACACCAGGGTGTACTCTAATCGAGCTAGGTGACAAACCGCATGTCTTCATGGCTGGTGATCGTGCCCACCCACAGTCAGACGCCATCTACTCGTACTTGGAGAAGCTAACTACAAAGATGATTGAGGCTGGGTACCGACCCGACACGGAGGCGGCATTGTACGACGTCGAGGAGGAAGAGAAGGAGCATATGGTGAAAGTGCACAGCGAGAAGCTGGCCATCGCCTTTGGATTGCTCAATACGGAACCTGGGACCGAGATCAGGATCATCAAGAACCTTAGGGTGTGCCTGGACTGCCATAACGCCACCAAGATTATTTCCAAGGTGACGCAGAGGCTGATTGTGGTTAGGGACGCGTCGAGGTTTCACCATTTCAGAGATGGAATTTGCTCCTGTGGTGATTACTGGTGATTCACTGGAATTTGCTCTGATCTCTTAACAGATGATTGGTTGATTCTTTCGAGGTAATCCTATCTGGAGAGCATTTGCTGAGCTAAAATAATTTGTAACCTCGGGCGGCAGTTTTGTGTGGCTGGGAGAAAGTCAGAACTGACTCATAACCAACATATTCCATTTCAGTTCCAAGCAAGACCCAAGGTTTTAACCCAAGGCACAGACTCTCTCGCCAGTATACAATAATTTTACCAGCTCATGGGGAAGCACAACTGCTTCAGCAGAAAGTTAAAGTCGTTGACAAAAACATCATGCTGAAAATAGAACCCTTGTAATGGATTGTAAATTGTAATATTTGATTGCCAATTGGCACAACATGCGAGCTACATAATAATTCGTGCTTTGCTACAAGTATGGTTAAAAGTGTTAACCAACATTCCTAAAAGCCAGAACATTGCTAAAAGCTTCCTCAAAAAAAACATTGCTAAAAGCCAGAACACACAAGCTTTGTTAGTACTTGCTTTCCTGGTAACAAATCATTACTTCACAATAGATTCTCCAACGAAAGTTATCGACAGCAGCTCTTTTGCCTAAGATGCTGAATGAGCTGTGTCGTCTTGGTCAGGGCAGAACCTTCTTCAGCCAATGAGTTGTATTAGTAGGCTTAAACCATGTTTTGAAAGCAATATGAAGGGCTGTCAAGTAACTTGAGTGATTAAGAAATAAAATGCATCACAAACATGAACTATGTCAAGCTTTTGAGACAAGATGATCAACTTATGAACTGCGTGAGAATTTAGTCCATTTGTTCCTACCTAGCACCTCAGTCCTTGGCTGCTTGCAGTCAGGATCCAGATGCCATTCAGTACATAACAGGGCATTTTAGCATGCGCTGGAGGCAAACAAGGTTCTTCATGAATCATGAGCTCAGATGAGCCTAGCCTAAAAAACATTGTTAGTGTTGATATTGCTATAGCCTTGTGAAGTTGTGATGCCAGGCCAGCAGCATTTTACATCAACAGTGTGTTTTACCATGCGGCGCAGTCTGAAAATCTGAATATCTCATATCACCATGCAGCTTCAACATGAACAACCTTGTGATGTAAAGAGTATGTTGTGCAAACACTTGCCAGATATCTCATCATGTCAGGCATCATTTTAAAAATTGGCCTTCTCAGTTTTCTGCATCGTCTCAGGGTTTGTTCCAAAATTTGAGCTATATCCCAAACAACACCACAGTGTACACAACACTCCATACTTCATCTGGACCTATTCCCCTGCCATAAGATCTGACTGTACACAGGAGATACGAAGAGAAATTCTCCTGAATAATCAATAACTCGATATGAACGGATCAGGTGCAACAAATACAACTCTGTGGCCTTTGTTAGACAATTAGAAAACATTCAATTCATCCATTTTCATGTCCCACAGAGCTGCAGCCGGGTAGCTTGACTAGTCCTCTTTCCTGCATCGATCTCCTGATAGCAAGAGACTTATCCCACCTCCCGTAGGAGGTATACAAGTTGGACATGAGCACATAAAAATCTGGCGTGCGAGGATGAAGAACCATCATCCTATTGATAGCTTCTTCTCCAAACTCTAACCTGGAATGGAGCTTGCATCCATGGAGAAAAGCTCCCCAGACACTAATGTCTGCTTGCATTGGCATCTTCTGTATGAACTCCAATGCCTCCTCCAGATTTCCGGCACGGGACAGCACATCAACCATACATGCATAATGCTTCATTGAAGGAGTGATGTTGAAATACTGTGCCATGCTCTCAAAACACTTCTTTCCTACAGAAACCATCCCAGTGTGGCTGCAGGTGGAAAGGATACTTGTGAACACTACATCATTTGGTTGGATATTGTCCTTCAACATTTCATTAAAAAGGTCGATCGAGCCAGCAGAATCGCCCTGCATACCATAACCTCCAATCATAGCACCCCAAGTGACAGAATTGCGATCATTCATCTCTCTGAACACCCTCTGAGCAGATGGGAGATCAGCACACTTGTTGTACAGGTTCAGCAGAGCAGTGTTGACGTAAATGTTCGACAGAAATGCGTGTTTGACAGCATAAGTATGGAAACATTTACCGATAAGTAGATCACCCAAACAAACACAGGCTGACAAGGCGTTCACTACGGAGATGGCATCAGGAGAAGAACCCTGCACCCTCATCTGACTAAATAGCATTAGAGCTTCATTGCCCATGTCATTCTCAACATAGCCAGCGATCAATGAATTCCATGTGACAACATCCTTGTTCGAAATTCTTTCAAATATCCCATTGGCCTCTGACACTGCTTTACACTTTGCATACATATCAACGAGCGCGTTCATCACCACATCCTTCTGAACCACACCTAACTTAACTGACATCCCATGAATCAACCTTCCCAGAGACAAGTTGCGCAACTGAGCGGAAGCTGAAAGAACAGTTGCTATGGTTACCGAATTAGGAACAATGCGCACAAATTTCTTGTCAGCGAACAGAAGTAATGCATCAAGAGGACTCCCATTCTGTGTGTAGCCCACGATCATCGTCGTCCAGAGAACAAGGTCAACAAAACCGAGCTCATCAAACAACCGCCGAGCATCCTCTAGCTGTCCGCACTTGACATACATATCCAGCATCGCTGCGGTAACGAAAGGGTTAAATACCATGCCAAGTTTGACCACTGACCCATGAACCCATCTCCCTTGGTGTAAACTGCCGAGCATGGTGCAAGCCGTGAGCACGCTCGCCATCGTGTGCTCGCTCGGCAGCACGCGCTCTTCCCTCATCTCGTTGAACAGCGCCAGTCCTTGTTCGGCGAGACCGTTCTGCAGGCAGCCGCTGAGCATGGACGTCCACGACACCACGTTACGGCCAAGGATCCTGTCGAACACCTTGCGTGCGTTCTCCAGGTCGCCGGCTTTGGCGTACATGTCGACCAGGCAGTTCATCACGAACCCGTCCGCGCCGCCGGCCTTGACGGCGTCGCAGTGCAGCCGCCTGCCGTAGCGGAAGTCGGCCGACCTGACGGAGGCCTTGAGCGCGAGGGAGAGCAGGACGACGTCGCCCTGCGCCGCGGGGCACCGCCGCCGCATGCCCCGGTGGAGCGCCACGGCCTCCACGTGCCGCCCCGCGGCGGCGTGCCACCCGACCGCGACCCTGTAGGTGTAGGGGTCAGGGCGGGGGGTTTCATCGAGCACCCTGCGCGCGGAGGCGAGGTCGCCCAGCGCCGCGTAGCAGCTGAGCAGCTTGGTGCGGGCGCGGAGGGGGTGGAGGAGGCCGTGCGCGAGGAGGCGCGCATGGAGGGCGCGGAGGGAGGGGACGGTGGCGCACGCCGGGAGGAGGCGGTGGAGGAGGGGGCCGCCGTGCCCGTGGGGCAGGTGCTCGACGGAGTGCGCGTCCGGGGGAGCGCCGCGTGGGGACGGCGCGTGCATTGGGCGTTCCGGGCTTCCGGTTCGGAAGGGTGTGCAAGGAGCCCACGAGGTAATAAAGTGCTAAGGCCCAGTTTGCCTCATTTTTCTTCCGTATCACTGCATTGGCGAAATCAAGTACTTTTTGCAAATGCCGCTCCCGTGACAAGTGTCACACTGGATGTGCATCACCTATCGCAAATTGAGAGTTTTTTTTTCTAGTTCCTTTATTCAGAACGTTTTATCTCTCAAACCTCTCGAACCGGTTTCATTATTGGATTCTTGGCACTGAGATCTTCAAAACTAGCTCCTACGTCGATAAGTTTTGACGAACATTTTTTCACGAAAAAACAAATTGAGAGCATCATTTTTTTTTCATTTACAAGAGGCATGACCGTACCTCTCGTGGTATCATATATGTGCCTCCACGAGAACTAAAGCTGTGCCTTGCACGAATGAAGAAAAAAAAGAAAACGCTTCTTTCTCTTTATGAAAGGCATGATCGTGCCTCTCACGGAAGCAAATTCGTGTCTCTATGAGAAGTAAATTTGTGCCTCTCACGAAAGAAAGAAATACACGTTTTTTTTATTTTTTAAGAGGCATGACCATGCCTCTCGCAGAAGAAAATCCTTGCCTTCATGAGAAGTAAAAATGTGTCTCTCGTGGAAAAAAAAAGAACGTGTTTTCCCCCTTTTTGAGAGAAATGACCTGCCTCTTGCGAAACGAAAAAAAGTGTCATTCCCTTTTCTGAGTCCTCTCGCGAAAACCAATCCGTGCCTTCATGAAAAGTAAATTTGTGCCTCTCACAGAATGAAAAGAAACATGTTTTTCTCTTTTCTGAGTGAAACGGCCGTGCCTCTGCCGGAAGCAAATTTGTGCCTCTCGTGAAAGAAGAAAAAGAAAATGCGTTTTTTCCTGTTCGAGAGGCAGTCCATGCCTCTCGCAGAAACAAATTCATGCATCCACGAGAAGTAAATTTATGCCTCTTGCGGAGCTAAAAAAACATGTTTTCCCTTTCTTAGAGGCACAACTGTGCCCCTCATGAAAGTAAATTCATGCCTACGTGAGAAGTAATCTGTGCCTCTCGCAGAAGGATAAAAAACATATTTTCCCCTTTTTTGAGAGGCACGGCTGCGCCGCTCGCGGAAGCAAATATGTGCATCTCATGCAAGCAAAAAAAACACATTTTTTTCCTTTCCGAGAGACATGACCGTGCCTCTCACAAAAACAAATTCATGCCTCGACGAGAAGTAAATATATGCTTCTCGTGGAAGAAAAAAAAACACATTTTGTCGCGTTTTTTTTTTGAAATTCTTTTCCAAATCCTAAGAAAAATCAGGAAAACCCCGAAAAGCCAAAAAAATAAAAACAATCATCTAAAAGTTGAAAACTCGTACAAAAAAAATAATTCAGAGGAAGCGAGATACATGGCGGCAGCTGACAGCGCGCCAAGTGGGCGCGCTCCCAACCCACACGAAGTGTTCCCTGCCGGGGCTCCCGAAGGAGTACTCATCGATTAATTGCTCCCATCCTTTTTTCTGGGAACGCTTTTTCTAGGGGGGGGGGGGGGGGGGGGGGGGGGTTGTGTTTTCCTGGGGCGCGAGACGTAGGGCAGCCTCCCATGAGGGAGCGCGAGGCTGGGCCGGCCCAGCTCGTGGGAGCCCCCAACCTTGTGTTTTTTCCCACTTTTTTGTTTGTCTTTTACTTTCTCTACTTTACTTTTGTTTATACTTCCAAATATTATAAACATATATATTACAAAAAATACACTTCATAAAACATTTGAAAAATGTTAAGCTACCATTTGTAAAATGTGTATAGAAAAATGTTTCTAATGTATATGAAAATGTATAAAAAATACAATGCGCATGAAAAAAAGCTGATTATGTATTTAAAAAATGTTAATCATGTATTTAAAAAATATCAAACGTGTATACAAAATTTTCATGGTCTACACAAAAAAAGTAGAACGTGTATTAAAATGTAATCATCAAACACAAATATTTGAAAAAATGTTACTCATTTGTTTCATATATGTTAAACGTGTACAAAAAAAGTACATCTAGATTTATAGACCAGCTAGCGACGACTACAATCACTGAAGCGCGCCGCCGTCATCGTCCGCCCCTCCCTCACCGAAGCCAAGCAAAACTTATTGTAATAGACAGTCGGGAAGTCGTCGTCCTAAGGCCCCATAGGACCAGCGCGCCAGAACAGCAACCGCCGCCAATGAAGAGTAGCGTACATCGAAAGGATTCAACCTAAAGATATACGAACGTAGACGAAAGACGAACAGATCCGAACAAATCCACCAAAGGCTAAGAGTTGCTTCTGTTTCCGGGATTGTGCATGCCACCCTCCTAGTCATGGAAACCCTGCTTATATTTTGATTTTGAAGACTACTTAGAAAATATTCCCAATAACCAATTTCTAGTAATTGACTGTCGGGAGCTTCTAATTGGAATTAAGGGAGGTGCCACTCTAGCGGATTCCAAATACCACAATTCTGATAATTCTTACGGGAATGGCAAATGTAAACCACACAACATTGATTATTTCAACCCCCCTCTGCTCAATCTTTCTGTGAGAAGGCTAGCACAAGAGAGGGGGAGGTGTGACGGAAAGAGGCATGGCAAGCTCACGGAGGGACGATAGAAGCTTGAACATGTCGCGGTTGCTGCATGCACGGTGAAACTCGGGGCTCAGGGGAGAGCGGTGCTTCGCGGCAAGTCGAAGGCCGCGTCGGAGTCTTATGGCATGTTTGGTTTGTTTGCTAAAGCTTGTCATCATTTGTCACACTTTTTTTTGCCCCACATGTCTGAGGTTAGGCAAGTAAAATTGGAGCCACCCTCTGCCACACTTGAGGTAATCCTATCGCACTTTTACAAGTTAGTGACATGTAGAGTCTAGTTTGCATGAAAGTAATCTTGCCACAAGTCTGGCTGCAAACTAAACAAGGACTAACTCAGTCAAACTTGTCTAATTTGTGGGATGACAAAATGTGACAAATTTAGAATGACAACCAAACACGTCCTTAAACATTGATGAAACAAAACAATAATGTCGGCCCGTGATCGGTCCCATATGAATTGTGCTGAAACGGATATATCTATCCGCTCTCCTTCTCTCACTGTAATGTACTGTAATAATCAATCATTGTAGCAGTTGACAGCTTATCCGATACAAACCAACCTTGCTAACGAAATATTATGAAATAAACATCGTGTGCCTAAACAACATATTTTGCCATGATTCGATCCACATGTCCCTTCATCGCGTCGTAGGGACAGCCAGACAGGTAGTATCTCAACAACCCCCACGTACTAACTACTTACTTAAGTAGTAGATCTTTCTTAAACTACAGTTCATTAGAAGAAAACCAGATCTTAAACCGTGCACGCACCATATTGCTTTTCCTCTATGGCCGCGCAAGGGAATCGTCCTGTGTTCTGGTGGGATGCGAGTCCATCGTCTCTCATTGTCACTCCTATATCTCTGCAGTTTGACCGGGGGAAACGAGAGGCACGTGGGAAACCATATGACGCAGCAGGGACATCGGAGAAACAATCATGTCTGTCGTCGGGCGTGCAATGGCGTGCAATTTGTGTAGTGTGGTGTACTGGTGTGTACATAGCTGCCGTCCAGTCAAAGAATGGATGAAAGCAGAGGCGGGCAATAGCACCACCAAACGTCGTGAGCCGGCAGTTTGCTACCGGAAAATTCCTTTCGCTTCGGACGCATGGTATCGTGCGTGTTTTACTCCTTGGCTGAAAGCACTTACACACTTTTTTTACACCAGAATTTACAGCGACATAGGAGTACTTCCTTCCAAATAAATTTAAGCCGTAAAAATATTTTTCTTTTGAAAAGGAGGATCACCTTGACCTATGCAATGGTGCCCACAACCATATATTATTACATACTCCCTCCGTTTTTATTTAGTCCGCGTATTAGCTTTGATCAAAGTCAAGCTCCGTGAACTTTGGCAAAGTTTATCAACAGAAATATTAACAATACAATAACAAATTAATAGCATTAGATTCATTATTGAATGTACTTTCTCATCATATAGATTTGTTATGGTAAATGTTTATATTTTTTTTCTATAAACTTGGCCAAACTTTATGAAGTTTGAATTCAGCCAAACCTAATATGCAGAGTAAATAAAAACGGAGAGAGTATTAGTGACCACATTCACGTAACAAAATGGTCTGAAATAACCCCTTAAAATGAAAGGCGGGAATTGATTGGTACCCACATTGTGAATGGCCCAAATTGGTGTTCCGTGGCAAGGCCTCCCTACCCATGAGAGTGGTGGCAACGATTAGAGATGAGGTGAAAATATGGATAGTTGCCGGGGGTAGATTTTTGGGAAACTTAGTATCGGGAGAGCGATCCCTTCTATTCGGACCCGCGTGGTCCTGTAACCTTCAAACCATTGTTTTGCTCCTTCTTAATTAATGAGATAAGACAAAGCTTTTACATCCGTTTCATAAAAAAACATTACTAAATAGGGGTATCAGGTTACTTGAAAAAACCCTCAAGTTCTATAAGCAATTTGGACCGTTCCTTTTCATCATTGCTAGTTTAATCTACTGAAAGTACGAACATATTATTTGTATGTCACTTCCGTTTAACAGTTCCTTCTTGTTTCTAGTAGTGAACTGCATGCGCATAATCAGGAAGGAAGAAGCGCCAAGAAGTCAATTACAATGCTCAAATTAGGCCAAGCTAACCACTTCATCGGAAAGAAACGACCAAAATGCACCCCCCCCCCCCACCCCCATTAGCAGCTAACTTGATTGTGCCTTCAGTTTGATATACTTACATGGGCGTCCATACTTTTCAAATTTCATCTTCAATGAAAAAGTTGTTCGAAAATACATGAATTTTATGATAAGAAATTATTGCCGTAAAAAAGGAACAAAGTCGATCGATACATGATAAGTAGCTCTCGATCAGGAAGTAGGAGTGCATGTCAATGATAAGTAGGTCTATACCGGATTTTTGTTCAAATGAAGGACCAATCTCAGTGATCGAAGATATGCACACATCGAGAAAGGGATCGAGACAGACGATGAGATATCAAATGCACAAGATCGACATTATAGAGGTGGAATTACTTGATACATCAGCAACGCTACGAGCGAAGTGGAGAAACCATCGGCGGTGTGGCGGTCGAGCATCAGGAAGATAGTTAGCCCTGCGAAGAGGATGATTGGTGAGCTGAAGGGAGGGCGGGTCAGCAGTTGAGACGGATACGGGGAAGATCACTTGACGGCGTTCCAAGGGGAGAGCTGCGTGATTGCAACGCTAGCGGCGATGACAGATTGGATCAAAGGATTTTTTTTTCATCATCAATGAAATAGACTGGAAGATTTATTAATAAAAGGAATTTTTGGGAAAATTTTATAGCAACACAAAAGGTCCATAATACCCCTTAGAATCGACGGTTGGATTTAATTGGTACTCCCTGTTCTATTTTGGAGTATCAGGGTACCGTAAAAGAGCTCAAGATTAGATGTGTCAACCTTAAGCTGCAAACCAAAAGACCCTATATTTCATAATAACTCTAGGAGTAGTGCTATTGTATAAACTTTATCAAACAAATCTATTACAACATTGACTATTGGCCTCAAAGATACAGAAGCTTGAACGCGGACATTATGCATGCTATGCAGCAAAGGAACATGCATGCATCATCATGAGTCATAAGGACGTATGAACACCATCACACTACCATGAGTGCACAAATACTGATAGCCTAACGTATAAAATAGGTGTACTGTCCCCCATCAAATGCCGACAATATTGACGCCTTCGAAGGGAGTCGCGCCCTCTGATGTACACTGCTAGTATCTTTAAGCAAAGAAGCTACCAGTAAATTAAGACAGAGCTGTCCAATACTCGCATTTTTCTCACCTATCTTTGGCAGGATCCGGCTTGCCTGCTCCCTTCCCATGCTCCCATCTGTGCTCCCACTTCATCCTACGGCTGTCTTTTTCCCTTTTTTCTTTCTAATCTAATCATCTCCCCCCCTGATTTTAAGGGGGTGGGGCCGGACGTTATTTTGTTCCAATCAAATCAAGCCACGTATGCGGGAGCACGGATGGGCACACGGGAAGGGAGCAGGCAAGTCTCGTCCCCTTTGACATACATGAGGAAGACTTGCATGTAGTATCGATAGCCGGCTTACCCAAAAATATATAACACTGTCAAAGTTAGTTGCAAATACACAACGCGTAAATGACAGCCAATGAAACAAGCTAATGCTCAGATGCACAGTGATTTTGATCACTCAAGTCACTAATTATAGGTGATGCGAGTGGTGACTGAGTCTGACCATGAAACTTTCACCATATGGGATATTCTTCTTTTAGAATCTTCAAATTTATTTCACGTACTTGGTGCGTAGTTTACGTGAGTGTGAGGTTCATGGCGTATAGGGGTGCTCCAAACACATACTCCAACGACGACTGTATCACTACTTGCTCCGTACGTACGTACCACTACTATAGTCCAGCACACTGCACGTACGTCGCCATCGTGGAAAGAGCGATCCGGTCGGAGCCCGGCCAGATTTAATAATAACCAACTAATTACACAGCGTATTTGCCATGATTCGGTCCATGGCTCATCACAGCGACAGGTAGTATCCCACCAACCCCATCTACGGGACGGGATATTCACTTGGATCCATACATGGTGGTTACTTACTTCTACGGAAGTTAGAAAGTTTTTAGTGAAGAGATGATCTGTCTCCTTTTTTTTAATGAAGAAGGACAGGCGTTGGTTTTTTGTATAGGATTATTCTATCTTTTCAGTCCTATAATGTTGATGTTTACGCGGCTTGTAACCGAATCTTTATTTTATTAATGAGACACGTATTATCATGCAAAAATAAAAACTTTTGGTTACTGAGTCTATCAGATAGAAGATGATAGCTTGGGATATCCACAATCAATTTAAACAGCAGTCCAATAATACGCTAGGGAGGTGTTTGTTTCATAAAAAAATTGCTCGTTACAGTGCAAATGGATACCGCTACACGCATTTGCTGACAGACCTATGTAATCATTTTCCTCCGTAATCAGGTCCGGGTCAACTATCGGTCGATACCCCACAGACCCCACCGGTAAAGATTTCCTTACCACCCCTCACCTTGAGCCCTCCTCCTAGCGATCCCTTCCTTCCCTCGATCTGTTTGCGCCGCCGCCTCCCTTCGAGTCCAGCATCGCCGCCTCCCCACACTACACCATGACACTACTTTCCCAACAAACAGATTGGTTGGGAAAACAACTTCCGCTGACAAACAGTCGGTCAGGAAAGACTTTTGCTGACCAACACAGTCTGTTGGGGAAAGTCCAGACGGGAAAGACTTTTCCCGACCGACATATCTTTCCCGACCGACTATCGGATGGCTATACGAAACATTACCGACCGACTTTCTGTTGGCCCTGCCAAGAACCTTTCCCGACCGATTTTCTCTTACAAACCTTTCCCGACCGACTGTTTGACGGCAATATCTTTGCCGACCAACTTTCCATTGGCCCTGCCATGAACCTTTCCCGACCAACGGTAGGACGGTGATTCCTTTTGCCGACCGACAGTTCATCTGCACTTTGCCAATGGTGTTTGGCATATTACATTATCAAAACAATATCAATCAGATTACATATCTCATCATTATCTATCAAGTTACAATAACTTGCATGTACTCTCAAATATTAAACCAGAACCAAACAAAAATAACACTTATAATTCTCATAATAGAGGTAACTAAATAAGAGGAAACATTTTTCCTGGGTGACCGAAACACCCGATATGTTTATAAAATGATAGATGCATGTCCTACGGTTCAATGCTTGCTACGTTACAAGATATCCGTTACAAAATGGTAGCTACAAGATGCATTGATTTTGCTCCATTACAAAAGATATCTAGTTGACGCAAACTGACAACTTCATGGTTCCTTCTTGTGTTACAAAATGGTAGCTACAAGATGCATTGATTTTGCTCCATTACAAAAGATATCTAGTTGACGCAAACTGACAACTTCATGGTTCCTTCTTGTTCCTCTTGTCTTCCGTACACAACCTGACAGCAACCTGGAAAGACAAAAAAGCGTACAATTAATATACATGCAAGCGGATGAAATTTCCTTTTCAATGAGTACTACTGTACTACCTGTTCAACTTGAGAGTAAAGAGCATCAGGCATGGGACATAGAAACCGAATTAATATACAACCAGCTAACTTTGAGGTGAATAAGTTTGATTTGCAGGCCTGTAAACTTCGGATCCTTACAGAAGTGTCAAACTAAGAATAACCAAAGTTGACAAGGAGACGCGACCCTAAGTTTTGAGAAATAATTGGATGATTAAACCATTTCATGACTATCTTCACATGATTTATATCACAGGGTTAAAAAAATGTTGTGCACTGACGATTTATGTTATGTTGTGAAACTGAAAATAATTCATGTCAAGCTGCATAACAGGGAACATAAACAAATGTTGTAGCTGTAGCTATGTTGACTGCTACACTCGTCTAGTTATAACTACAGGAAGCTAAGTACTAGCACCTTTCGACAATGATGATGAAGAAAAGATATATTCTCACGTTTTCTTATCGACAATGAAATAAACAAATGTTGTCTTTCCACCACCATCAGAGATCTACAAGAGAGAAAGAATATGAGACATAAAAAGCGAAGGGAAGTCCAGACTACAAGTTTCACATGCATCTGTCATCTGTTGATGTTTGACTTGACTTTCTGTAAGAGAATACCTCAGACAAGATTAACACGGAGGGTGGTTTAAGAGGCGTAATTGAAATGTAATTTTTATTTCTTAAACGCAAGAAAGAGCTAGAGCTATGTGGGCATATAACTTGTTTTCTAGGGAACTGGTACCATATAGCTAAGTATTAGAGATACACCTTACTGGTGTTTTCTATCCATGTGAGAAGTACAGTATTTCAGTTATCTTTGTTTACTCTTCAGTAGTGGCCATAAAATTGAATGGTACTGAAAGGGATGTTGCTATCTTCCTGGTGGCAGCAATAGATGCATGGACACAAAAAACATAATGCTATGTTCCTGCTGGCAGCAATAGATACATTGGGGATATTACAATTTGTAGAACCATGGTATATACTTGGACCAAACATATCAAAGTATTTTCAGAAGTGCATTTTTTTTTACAGAAACTGTGCTATTAAAAAAACTTTGCATCCAAACTGGGCCTAAATGAACACAGGGAAGCAACTATTACTACATAACTAGCAGCAAGGATTCCACGATAAACTTATGTCCAGATTAACTTATGGAATCTGGTCATCATGGAACCTTCATTCACTTTGAGCTAGGATTCCATGATAAATTCCATGATGACCAGATTACATGATGCACTCTTCATGCACTTTGAGCTAGCTAGGGAGCACCAAGAAGAAGCTCTTGTACAGTACCAAGTGGTCATGATAACAGCATGATCACATAAATAGTGAATCACATAAATACCTTAGTGGTGGGATGAGGAAGATGCCCCTGGCTTGTAGGGTTTCATCTACCAAAGTGATCATGAATCAGTATGACACGTCAAACAATTTGAGCCAAGTAGACAAAACACATATTGTTGGTGATTACCTTGCTAGATGGCCATGCAATGGACCTTGTGACAGCATCGGCGACAAATCGTAAACCATCATATTCATAAGGCAGTGTTGCATCCCTTGTGATCACAACATTGACAACAACCTCACAAGAAGATCTAGGAGGCTACAAGAAAATTATCATATATATATTTTTTTTTGTTTGTGACTCTTGCTCCCGGATGTATGAGGCACTTCATTGGAGCGATTCTTTTTGGTGATAGCACTGCGAGACTATAAGAAAAAAGGTAAGGAGATTTATGATGACTAGACATGTTGACAACATCACTGCCTACTGTTTTGTTATCATATATATTGTTTGTGTTTTGATAATGAATACGTGCATATGTGTTTATTTATGCCCATAACAGAGTGTGCTGCAGGGATATACTACAGTTAGGATATGTGGATGGATATACTATAGTTTTGATTCAGCAGGGTGACTTGCTTCATTTTGTTCTCTGGGTCTAGAGGCACTACATCAAGAAAATCATATACTAAAAGCAAAAATAAACACTGGACACTCCACACACCTTATGCACTAAGGTGGCGTCGAATATTCTGCTACTTCTCTTCATCGGCTCAATGTTACAAACAGTTGTCCTCTGTTTAACTGCAGAAAAAATGAGAGAGATGAATGTCAGGTCATATGTATAGAGAGAACCGAGAGGCTTGTGCTACATCCTATTGCGATCCATTGTTTGGCCCGTATGCCCATTGTTTGCCCCTTAGTTGTAAAAGTAAGTTTGTGCCACCAGTTATATTACCCCACCCCATGGAGGACATCTTGGCACTGTATAGTCCGGTCAGATGCAACGTTTCAGTAGCAGAAGTGATTATTGCATCATAAATGTTTCCACACAATATTTGACCTTGGCATTGAAGGAAATTTGACAATCATGGTGACTGCTCTGGTCCTTTGGAATTTTTATAGGAAAAATATTTATAACAACAAATGGAAAAATATTTATAACCAGAAATGCATATACTAATTCACAGTATCTTTTGTATGCAGCATAATCAGTCTGCATAGTGTTAGTTTCTAGGTTAATTTTGGTTGTAGTTGCTTGCAGGGAAACATGACAATAATAAACCTATCTATATGTCTATATGATACCAAGATTCAAGATGAGCTTGATTCAGGCCATTGTGGGCCAGGTCCTTTTCTTTGAGAGGCAGGAAGCAAGAACTATGCAGCGGGAGTTCTGCATTGTGATTCCATGGTTCTTTCCTCCGGCTGGATGTGGTTCTCCAGCAAAGTGGTGTACACTAAAATGAAGTGAAACAAGGAAAGCAAGACAACCATGTCACAAGGCTGTCTATGTTTGGCTTGAGCCATCTTTCAAGGAAGTAAGAACTATTGTTCTGTTGTTTTTCTTGTTGGAAATATGCCCTAGAGGCAATAATAAATTGATTATTATTATATTTCCTTGTTCATGATAATCGTTTATTATCCATGCTAGAATTGTATTGATAGGAAACTCAGATACATGTGTGGATACATAGACAACACCATGTCCCTAGTAAGCCTCTAGTTGACTAGCTCGTTGATCAATAGATGGTTACGGTTTCCTGACCATGGACATTGGATGTCATTGATAACGGGATCACATCATTAGGAGAATGATGTGATGGACAAGACCCAATCCTAAGCCTAGCACAAGATCATGTAGTTCGTATGCTAAAGCTTTTCTAATGTCAAGTATCATTTCCTTAGACCATGAGATTGTGCAACTCCCGGATACCGTAGGAGTGCTTTGGGTGTGCCAAACGTCACAACGTAACTGGGTGGCTATAAAGGTACACTACAGGTATCTCTGAAAGTGTCTGTTGGGTTGGCACGAATCGAGACTGGGATTTGTCACTCCGTGTAAACGGAGAGGTATCTCTGGGCCCACTCGGTAGGACATCATCATAATGTGCACAATGTGATCAAGGAGTTGATCACGGGATGATGTGTTACGGAACGAGTAAAGAGACTTGCCGGTAACGAGATTGAACAAGGTATCGGGATACCGACGATCGAATCTCGGGCAAGTATCGTACCGATAGACAAAGGGAATTGTATACGGGATTGATTAAGTCCTTGACATCGTGGTTCATCCGATGAGATCATCGTGGAACATGTGGGAGCCAACATGGGTATCCAGATCCCGCTGTTGGTTATTGACCGGAGAGTCATCTCGGTCATGTTCTGCATGTCTCCCGAACCCGTAGGGTCTACACACTTAAGGTTCGGTGACGCTAGGGTTATAGAGATATTAGTATGCAGTAACCCGAAAGTTGTTCGGAGTCCCGGATGAGATCCCGGACGTCACGAGGAGTTCCGGAATGGTCCGGAGGTAAAGAATTATATATAGGAAGTGCTATTTCGGCCATCGGGACAAGTTTCGGGGTCACCGGTATTGTACCGGGACCACCGGAAGGGTCCCGGGGGTCCACCGGGTGGGGCCACCTGCCCCGGGGGGCCACATGGGCTGTAGGGGGTGCGCCTTGGCCTATATGGGCCAAGGGCACCAGCCCCAAGAGGCCCATGCGCCAAGAGATCAGGGAAAGGAAGAGTCCTAAAGGGGGAAGGCACCTCCGAGGTGCCTTGGGGAGGAGGACTCCTCCCTGGCCGCACCCTTCCTTGGAGGAAGGGCCAAGGCTGCGCCTCCCCCCTCTCCCTTGGCCCTATATATAGTGGGGGGAAGGAAGGGCAGCCCAACCTAAGCCCTGGCGCCTCCCTCCCATGACACATCTCCCTTCTCCCGCAGCGCTTGGCGAAGCCCTGTTGGAATCCCGCTACTTCCACCACCACGCCGTCGTGCTGCTGGATCTCCATCAACCTCTCCTCCCCCCTTGCTGGATCAAGAAGGAGGAGACGTCGCTGCTCCGTACGTGTGTTGAACGCGGAGGTGCCGTCCGTTCGGCGCTAGGATCATCGGTGATTTGGATCACGACGAGTACGACTCCATCAACCCCGTTCTCTTGAACGCTTCCGCGCGCGATCTACAAGGGTATGTAGATCCACTCCTCCCTCGTTGCTAGATGACTCCATAGATTGATCTTGGTGACACGTAGGAAAATTTTGAATTTCTGCTACGTTCCCCAACAGTGGCATCATGAGCTAGGTCTATGCGTAGTTTCTATGCACGAGTAGAACACAAAGTAGTTGTGGGCGTTGATTTTGTTCAATATGCTTACCGTTACTAGTCCAATCTTGATTCGGCGGCATTGTGGGATGAAGCGGCCCGGACCAACCTTACACGTACGCTTACGTGAGACCGGTTCCACCGACTGACATGCACTAGTTGCATTAGGTGGCTGGCGGGTGTCTGTCTCTCCCACTTTAGTCGGATCGGATTCGATGAAAAGGGTCCTTATGAAGGGTAAATAGCAATTGGCATATCACGTTGTGGTTTTTGCGTAGGTAAGAAACGTTCTTACTAGAAACCCATAGCAGCCACGTAAAACATGCAAACAACAATTAGAGGACGTATAACTTGTTTTTGCAGGGTATGCTATGTGATGTGATATGGCCAAAGGATGTGATGAATGATATATGTGATGTATGAGATTGATCATGTTCTTGTAATAGGAATCACGACTTGCATGTCGATGAGTATGACAACCGGCAGGAGCCATAGGAGTTGTCTTAATTTATTTATGACCTGCGTGTCAACATAAATGTCATGTAATTACTTTACTTTATTGCTAACCGTTAGCTGTAGTAGTAGAAGTAATAGATGACGTGACAACTTCATGGAGACACGATGATGGAGATCATGGTGTCATGCCAGTGACGATGATGATCATGGAGCCCCAAGATGGAGATCAAAGGAGCTATATGATATTGGCCATATCATGTCACTATTATTTGATTGCATGTGATGTTTATCATGTTTATACATCTTGTTTGCTTAGAATGACGGTAGTAAATAAGATGATCCCTCATTAAAATTTCAAGAAGGTGTTCCCCCTAACTGTGCACCGTTGCGAAAGTTCGTCGTTTCGAAGCACCACGTGATGATCGGGTGTGATAGATTCTTACGTTCACATACAACGGGTGTAAGACAGATTTACACACGCAAAACACTTAGGTTGACTTGACGAGCCTAGCATGTGTACAGACATGGCCTCGGAACACAGAAGACCGAAAGGTCGAGCATGAGTCGTATAGTAGATACGATCAACATGAAGATGTTCACCGATGATGACTAGTCCGTCTCACGTGATGATCGGACACGGCCTAGTTGACTCGGATCATGTAATCACTTAGATGACTAGAGGGATGTCTATCTGAGTGGGAGTTCATAAGATGAACTTGTTTATCCTGAACATAGTCAAAAGGTCTTCGCAAATTATGTCGTAGCTCGCGCTTCAGTTCTACTGTTTAGATATGTTCCTAGAGAAAATTTAGTTGAAAGTTGATAGTAGCAATTATGCGGACTAGGTCCGTAAACTGAGGATTGTCCTTATTGCTTCATAGAAGGCTTATGTCCTTAATGCACCGCTCAGTATGCTAAACCTCGAACGTCGTCTGTGGATGTTGCGAACATCTGACATACACGTTTTGATAACTACGTGATAGTTCAGTTAAACGGCTTAGAGTTGAGGCACCGAAGACGTTTTGAAACGTCGCGAAACATATGAGATGTTTCGAGGGCTGAAATTGGGATTTCAGGCTCGTGCCCACGTCAAGAGGTATAAGACCTCCGACGATTTTCTTAGCCTGCAAACTAAGGGAGAAAAGCTCAAATTGTTGAACTTGTGCTCAGATTGTCTGAGTACAACAATCGCTTGAATCGAATGGGAGTTGATCTTCCAGATGAAATAGTGATGGTTCTCCGAAGCCATTACCACCAAGCTGCTTGAGCTTCATGATGAACTATAATATATCAGGGACATATATGATGATCCTTGAGATATTCGTGATGTTTGACACCACAAAAGTAGAGATCAAGAAGGAGCATCAATTGTTGATGGTTGGTGAAACCACTAGTTTCAAGAAGGGCAAGGGCAAAAAAGGGATGCTTCATGAAACGGCAAATCAGCTGCTGCTCTAGTGAAGAAACCCAAGGTTGAACCCAAACCCGAGACTAAGTGCTTCTGTAATAAGGGGAACAGCCACTGGAGCAGAATTACCCTAGATACTTGGTAGATGAGAAGGCTGGCAAGGTCGATAGAAGTATATTGGATATACATTGTGTTGATGTGTACTTTACTAGTACTCCTAGTAGCACCAGGGTATTAGATACCTGTTCGGTTGCTAAGTGTTAGTAACTCGAAATAAAAGCTACGGAATAAACGGAGACTAGCTAAAGGTGAGCTGACGATATGTGTTGGAAGTGTTTCCAATGTTGATATGATCAAGCATCGCATGCTCCCTCTACCATCGAGATTGGTGTTTGCGTTGAGCATAGACATGATTGGATTATGTCTATCGCAATACGGTTATTCATTTAAGGAGAATAACGGTTACTCTGTTTATTTGAATAATACCTTCAATGGTCTTGCACCTAAAATGAATGGTTCATTGAATCTCGATCGTAGCGATACACATGTTCATGCCAAAAGATATAAGATAGTAATGATAGTACCACCTACTTGTGGCACTGCCACTTAAGTCATATCGGTATAAAACGCATGAAGAAGCTCCATGTTGATGGATCTTTGGGCTCACTCGTTTTTTGAAAAGTTTGAGGCATGCGAACCATGTCTATTGGTGTATATGCATGAAGAAACTCCATGCAAATGGACCGTTTGGACTCACTTGATTTTGAATCACTTGAGACATGCAAATCATACCACATGGGCAAGATGACTGAAAGCCTCGTTTTTCAGTAAAATGGAACTAGAAAGCAACTTGTTGGAAGTAATACATTTTGATGTGTGCAGTCCAATGGGTGCTGAGGCATGTAGTGGATATCGTTATGTTCTTACTTCACAGATGATTTGAGTAGATGTTGAGTATATTTACTTGATGAATCACGAGTCTGAATTATTGAAAGGTTCAAGTAATTTCAGGGTGAAGTTGAAAGATCGTCGTGACAAGAGGATAAAATATCTATGATATGATCATAGAGATGAATATCTGATTTACGAGTTTGGCACAGAATTAAGACATTGTGGAAATTGTTTCACAACTAATACAGCCTGGAACACCATAGTGTGATGGTGTGTCCGAACATCATAACTGCACCCTATTGGATATGATGCATACCATGATGTCTCTGATCGAATTACCACGATAGTTTATGGGTTAGGCATTAGAGACAACCGCATTCAGTTTAAACAGGGCACCACGTAATTCCGATGAGATGACACCGTATGAACTATGGTTTAGAGAAACCTAAGCTGTCATTTCTTAAAAGTTTGGGGCTGCGACGCTTATGTGAAAAAGTTTCAGGCTGATAAGCTCGAACCCAAAGCGGATAAATGCATCTTCATAGGACACCCAAAACAGTTGGGTATACCTCCTGTCTCAGAACCGAAAGCAATAAGGGATTGTTTCTAGAATCGGGTCCTTTCTCGAGGAAAAGTTTCTCTCGAAAGAATTGAGTGGGAGGATGGTGGAGACTTGATGAGGTTGTTGAACTGTCTCTTCAACTAGTGTGTGGCAGGGCACAGGAAGTTGTTCCTGTGGCACCTACACCAATTGAAGTGGAAGCTTATGATAGTGATCATGAAACTTCAGATCAAGTCACTACCAAACCTCGTGGGATGACAAGGATGCGTACTACTTCAGAGTGGTACGTAATCCTGTCTTGGAAGTCATGTTGCTAGACAACAATGAACCTACGAGCTATGGAGAAGCGATGGTGGGCCCGGATTCCGATAAATGGCTCGAGGCCATAAAATCCGAGATAGGATCCATGTATGAAAACAAAGTGTAGACTTTGGAAGAACTACTTGATGGTCGTAAGGCTGTTGAGTACAGATGGATTTTAGAAGGAAGACGGACAATGATGGTAAGTATCACCATCAAGAAAGCTCGACTTGTCGTTAAGATGTTTTCCAACAAGTTCAAGGAGTTGACTACGGTGAGACTTTCTCACTCGTAGCGATGCTAAGAGTCTGTTGGAATTATATTAGCGATTACTGCATTATTTATGAAATATTGCAGATAGGATGTCAAAACATTGTTTCCTCGACGTTTTTGAGGAAAGGTTGTATGTGATACAAACCGGAAGGTTTTGTTAATCCTGAAAGATGCTAATAAGTATGCAAAGCTCCAGCAATCCTTCTAGGGACTGGAGTAAGCATCTCGGAGTTGGAATGTACGCTTTGATGAGATGATCAAAGATTTTGGGTGAATACAAAGTTTATGAGAAACTTGTATTTCCAAAGAAGTGAGTGGGAGCACTATAGAATTTCTGATGAATATATGTTGTTGACATATTGTTGATCAGAAATGACGTAGAATTTCTGGAAAGCATATAGGGTTATTTGGAAAGTGTTTTTCAATGGAAAGCCTGGATCAAGCTACTTGAACATTGAGCATCAAGATCTATAAGGATAGATCAAAACGCTTAATGGTACTTTCAAATGAGCACATACCTTGACATGATCTTGAAGGTGTTCAAGATGGATCAGTCAAAGAAGGAGTTCTTGCCTGAGTTGTAAGGTATGAAGTTAAGACTTAAAGCTCGACCACGGTAGAAGAAAGAGGAAGGACGAAGGTCGTCCCCTATGCTTTTGTCATAGGCTCTACAGTATGCTATGCTGTGTACCGCACCTGAAATGTGCCTTGCCATGAGTCAGTCAAGGGGTACAAGAGTGATCTAAGAATGGATCACAAGACAGCGGTCAAAATTATCCTTAGTAACTAGTGGACTAAGGAATTTTCTCGATTATGGAGGTGGTAAAAGAGTTCGTCGTAAAGGGTTACGCCGATGCAAACTTTGACACTAATCCAGATTATTCTGAGTAGTAAACTGGATTCGTATAGTAGAACAGTTATTTGGAATAGCTCCAAATGTAGCGTAGTAGTTGCATCTACAAGATGACATAAGAAATTTGCGAAGTACATACGGATCTGAAAGGTTCAGACCCGTTGACTATAACATCTCTCACAAGCATAACATGATCAAACCCAGAACTCATCGAGTGTTAATCACATGGTAATGTGAACTAGATTATTGACTCTAGTAAACTCTTTGGGTGTTAGTCACATGGGGATGTGACCTTGAGTGTTAATCACATATCGATGTGAACTGGATTATTGACTCTAGTGCAAGTGGGAGACTGTTGGAAATATGCCCTAGAGGCAATAATAAATTGATTATTATTATATTTCCTTGTTCATGATAATCGTTTATTATCCATGCTAGAATTGTATTGATAGGAAACTCAGATACATGTGTGGATACATAGACAACGCCATGTCCCTAGTAAGCCTCTAGTTGACTAGCTCGTTGATCAATAGATGGTTACGGTTTCCTGACCATGGACATTGGATGTCATTGATAACGGGATCACATCATTAGGAGAATGATGTGATGGACAAGACCCAATCCTAAGCATAGCACTAGATCGTGTAGTTCGTATGCTAAAGCTTTTCTAATGTCAAGTATCATTTCCTTAGACCATGAGATTGTGCAACTCCCGGATACCGTAGGAGTGCTTTGGGTGTGCCAAACGTCACAACGTAACTGGGTGGTTATAAAGGTACACTACAGGTATCTCCGAAAGTGTCTGTTGGGTTGGCACGAATCGAGACTGGGATTTGTCACTCCGTGTAAACGGAGAGGTATCTCTGGGCCCACTCGGTAGGACATCATCATAATGTGCACAATGTGACCAAGGAGTTGATCACGGGATGATGTGTTACGGAACGAGTAAAGAGACTTGCCGGTAACGAGATTGAACAAGGTATCGGGATACCGACGATCGAATCTCGGGCAAGTGTCATACCGATAGACAAAGGGAATTGTATACGGGATTGATTAAGTCCTTGACATCGTGGTTCATCCGATGAGATCATCGTGGAACATGTGGGAGCCAACATGGGTATCCAGATCCAGCTATTGGTTATTGACCGGAGAGTCATCTCGGTCATGTCTGCATGTCTCCCGAACCCGTAGGGTCTACACACTTAAGGTTCGGCGACGCTAGGGTTATAGAGATATTAGTATGCGGTAACCCGAAAGTTGTTCGGAGTCCCGAATGAGATCCCGGACGTCACGAGGAGTTCCGGACCAGGAGGTAAAGAATTATATATAGGAAGTGCTATTTCGGCCATCGGGACAAGTTTCGGGGTCACCGGTATTGTACCGGGACCACCGGAAGGGTCCCGGGGGTCCACCGGGTGGGGCCACCTGCCCCGGGGGTCACATGGGCTGTAGGGGGTGCGCCTTGGCCTATATGGGCCAAGGGCACTAGCCCCAAGAGGCCCATGCGCCAAGAATCAAGGGAAAGGAAGAGTCCTAAAGGGGGAAGGCACCTCCGAGGTGCCTTGGGGAGGAGGGACTCCTCCCTGGCCGCACCCTTCCTTGGAGGAAGGGCCAAGGCTGCGCCTCCCCCCTCTCCCTTGGCCCTATATATAGTGGGGGGAAGGGAGGGCAGCCCAACCTAAGCCCTGGCGCCTCCCTCCCATGACACATCTCCCTCCTCCCGCAGCGCTTGGCGAAGCCCTGTTGGAGTCCCGCTACTTCCACCACCACGCCGTCGTGCTGCTGGATCTCCATCAACCTCTCCTCCCCCCTTGCTGGATCAAGAAGGAGGAGACGTCGCTGCTCCGTACGTGTGTTGAACGCGGAGGTGCCGTCCGTTCGGCGCTAGGATCATCGGTGATTTGGATCACGACGAGTACGACTCCATCAACCTCGTTCTCTTGAACGCTTCCGCGCGCGATCTACAAGGGTATGTAGATCCACTCCTCCCTCGTTGCTAGATGACTCCATAGATTGATCTTGGTGACACGTAGGAAAATTTTGAATTTCTGCTACGTTCCCCAACATTTCTTGGGCGGCATGAAGAAAAATTCAGTAAGAAAGTAAAGCATGAAGAAGATTTCTGTAAGAAAAAGTTGAGTATTTGGGTAGTTGGATGGCGGTATGCTGACGCGCCATTGTCGTGAACTCATCCCAGAAATGTGATTAGCTGGAGCAGCACAAACACTAGAAACACATCCATTGGTGCTGCAAAGAAGCTTCACTTTCGAGAGAACCCAGTTATTTTCACATTTTTTGACAAAGAAGCTGCAGGCTGCCAACAGAACTTAGTACTGTAATAAAAATTAAATCTAACATAACTCGGTACTATAAAAAATATTAAATCTACATAAACAGCGTCAACCAACAGAGTACTGAAGGGGCAAATAACGGAGTCATCCACAACAAACTCCTTCACTCCCAGTTCATCTCTTAACAAACTTTGTAATACAAAATTGATGCGGCAAAATAACTGGACCAAAGACAGAGGAATGTATGGAGGGAGGAGCTTGTACCTCAGCCGCTTCTGTGCCCCTGCCCAGCCGAAGACAGAGAGAGATGCCCTTGCCCAGGCGCACGCTGCCCCCATCCAAATCTGCCGCTGCGTGTGTCTTCGTGAGCTGGACGGTGGAGATGGGGAGGTTGGGCCAGGGATGTTGGAAAGAGGCGGCCAACCGGAGAGAGATCACGAGGGTGTGGAGCCGGCGGCGGAGAGAGGCGGGACGGAGTTGGGCTGCGCTGTAGGGACAGGGCGGCGTGGGGCGGTGCTACAGAGGAAGGGCAGCGTGGGGCGGTGCTACAGAGGAAGGGCGGCGTGGGGCAGCGGTGGGATAGACCGGCGTTAGCCCCGGGCGGCGCGGGGCGGCGGTCGGAGGCGTGGGCGCCGGCGTGCGTGGGGAGCAACATGAGAGATCTAGGGATTTCGTTGGTGGGGAACGAATGGAGCGTGGGGCGGCGGCATCCTGATTTTGAGGGGGGGAACTTCGCGGATTGGGCCGGTTTGGCGCTAAAAAATTTGGGCTCACGAGGCCCACTTTAGCGTCCAACTGTCGGTCGGGGTTATTTACCGACCGATGTTCGATGGGCCATAATAGAATCCCCGACCAACCGTTGGATGATATATGCTGTACCATTCCCGACCGACAGCGGGTTAGTGTACACGGGTTTCCCGACCCACAGTCTGTTAGAAATTTTTCTAGCCGACTGTGGGTCGGCAATAGTGACTTTTTCCCAACAGACGTCAGTAGGGAATTATGGTGCGTGGTGTAATGCCACGACCCCTTTGAGTTCAGCACCGCCGCCTCTCCCCGGTCCTCTCCTCCTGGTCCAGCCGTCGGGAATGACCTCGCCACATCAGCTGTTCGGGAACAACCTCGCCACATCAGTCGTCGAAAACACCGTCGCCACCGATGAGGGTGGACGGTTGAAGCCGCCGCCGAGGAGCAGCAAGACCCATCTCCAAATCGATCTCTTCCTCCTCCATCAACCTCCTCCTGCGGATCCATTTCCTTTACACAGCCGAACGAAACAGAATGTGGTTTATCCCGTGCGGAGCTGTTACATGGCGTAATATGTTTCCCATCTCATCTTATTTGTGCCCGTTGTGACAATTTTTACCTTTTATTTTTTAAAACTATTTTTAGCTCAAACCGAGCTTATACTAGACCGCAAAACGTTTCGGATACTTTGCTTAATAATAGGACAGCATGCATTATTCTGAAGCAGGGCCGGGATGATCCACCTTTTTCTAAAGATAATAAAAAATCTACGGGACGGGATCCAGAGACCATGCATGCACAGAGCCTTTTCCTCCCTGGCCGGCGCACAAAGGCGCTCGCTTTGCTTCTGGTGGGGTGGCAAATCATACTCAGGTCTCCAGAATTTGACCAGGGAAAGGCAGGCATGCGAACCATATTCCAGGTATATATGGCACGAAAGTAGCGGAGGGTGGCGTGCAGCCGGGAGGTTTTTGACCGGGGTGTCCGTGCGTGTGGCATGGTGTCTGGATCGATCGGTGTGTGAGTGGAGTGTGGTGCGGATGCCTGTCGTGTCCGCCCACGCCCAGTCAACGGGCTGACGCGAGCGGAGCCAGCAACTCCACCAACCGGCCGGGACGGGACCCATGCATCCATGCATGCATATGCGCTGATGTGTCCATGGATTTCCAGGTAGCTACCACCTAGGGTTTGGTTCGCCGTTTGGTAAGAAAAACGACCACGTTCGCTCGCCGTACGTGTTACTGACGCAACCAGCGCGTCACCTTGTGATTTTAACAGGATTTTGATGCGAGGAAATACACCATTTCACAGGATTATCTACGGAAAAATCAAGTACTCCCTCCATTCCAAAATATAATGCGCCTGCGCTTTCTGAGATCGAACTTTGACCATAAATTTAACGAACAAGACCGACTACGGCGGGAGAAAAAGCTACATAATTAAAAACTTCTTTCGAATACGAATTCACTGATATAATTTTTGCTCCCGCCACAATCGGTCTTGGTAGTTAAATTTACGGTCAAAGTTCAAGCACGGGAATAGAGAAAGCATTTCATTGTAAAATGGAGGGAGTACCACGTATAGTTGATGTGAAGTTGCACCTCTCGTGCCATGCAAGCAAAGCGTGACGAGCCCACGGGAAAACGTCACCGCATGCGACGGTCCAACGTATGCTCACTTAGCTGAAACCCGTGTGTGATATCGATCGATATTGTGAGAGCTTTTTTACGTGTCCGTGTCTATATATGCGTTGCCATCTGAAGCATGCAGTGGACGCCCGCTCAAGATGATGCGAGGTTCAAGATAAACTCCATTCCTGTCGAAACAATATTATTAGCTTGAAGGCGCATCAGCTCATTAACGACCGTTTTGTTTCTAGTAAGTACTACACGGAGGCCGGACCAACTGAAACGCATGCATGCTCATCATCCACTACGGAATTAAGTAGCGCCAATAAGTCCATCACAAAGCCCGGATTATTAGGGGCCAAGCTAAGCTACCTACTAAAAGAAACGAAAACCACCGTTGGTTTCTCTCTCTAGTTAGCAATAGACAGTTTCCACATCCGATAAGCAAACGACGAAACAGTGATTATGCCAGCTAATAATCGTGCATGTCCCATGCATCAGTTATAAATACGTACAATAGATCATCCACGAGCGTATACGTACGTCCACGTTTACATGGTTGTACGTATATAAAATTATAAAATAGGCGTGTACCGACTCTCACCAAACCCAGAAACTGTTGACTGCATTAACACGAGGTAGACGCGCACGTTTGGTGCTTCTGTTTCTCTACAGGTTCTCTGTTATATTATTCTACTACCACTACATTTGTTGCCGCCATCGCCAAGCAACGCATCGATGATGAAGGCACAGAATATGGCGTAATTAGAATTTTTCAGAGCTACCTAACTTCACATCTGAGAAGACCTTTAGGGCAATCTTTAAAGCTGACCCGCAAATGGCTCCGGTATATGCCGGACGTGTTCCGTGGACATGATGTGGAGGGGGCCATTCAAAGCTATTCATAAATTAATCTGGTTGGGAGAAGAGAGTAGAGGGGGGCCATGCATATGGTGGGATTTGTGGTGTTTGGTTGGGAGGGGAGAGAAGAGGAGGACAATACATATATATGAAGAGAGAAAAAAGAAGAAGACTACGAGGAGGCTTTTGATTGATCAACTGGATATCCAGACTCTGACAAAGCTTTTCACTTTTGTCTCAGATTTGCCGGAAAACAAACATCCTGACCACTTCATAGATCATGGGTCCCTATTGAATAATAGAAGTTGACATAAATGGTATAGACACCATAACACAGACATATATCGGAGCTTTTGAGAGATGTCCTTACGTAACATTGTTGGCACTGTAGACTGATCGAGCTTGATAGACCTTTTTACATAAAAAAAATCAGAAGGAAAAGGGAAGAGAGAAACCCAACCCCAACCATGGAGCAAAATCATGACTGGACACTTGGGCAGCTTGCCTTAGACGCACAATACTGATGGGTTGACAGAGTGTTCTGATTCAAAAAGCAAAATGGGTAAAAGGGAAAATAATAATAATAATAATAATCTTAGTTAATTACCAGGATCTCATGCATGTAGCCTAAGAGAAATCTGACCATACAAGCTAGCCTACGTACATCATGCCATGTTTTTCTTTTTGCGGGGGTACATCATGTCCTGTCGACGTCGCAATACGGGAAAGAAATCTAACCTGTCACGAAGCAACTATCTTGTCCCATCGTTAATGTCCAAATGATAAATCTGGCCATAGCAAGTTATATTAGAGCATCTACAGTCCCACGCCCTAAACCCCTCTTAGACGCCCGGACGGACGGCTCGGTTACGTCGATCACGAAAAATTGATCAAAATGGGCTCCTCAAACGCCGCCTGGCCGACACCCCTCCTATCCAGCTTAAATATGGGGCGGATACAGGGCGCGGACGCGTCCGTCACGTCAGACTAACGTCAGGGTCCCATGCGAAATCGCCCGGAAAACCAAGCAGTCCATCGGACGTCTCCTCGGGTGAAGGGTGTGAACACTGTGTGGCGCTGGTCCGGCTCGCCGCCCGAGGCCAAATCCGGCTATTTAAGCTAGCCGGTGTCCCCCATCTCCCTCCTCTCTCCTGCTCCGACGCTCTTTCCACGCTCTTCGACTTCGCCATGGTCCGGAAGAAGATAACCACCTGCGCTATGCTCACACGGAGCGCCGGTACCAGATCGAGAAGGAGATCCGGGCAAGGCGCGCCGCACGCACCCCCAGCGTCCGTTGCCGGGCTGCCTCCGGACTCGCCAGAGTCAGAGGAGGAGGAGGAGGAGGAGGAGGAGCTGGCGTCGGCTCCGGGCTTCAACATGGAGCATGCGGAGAAGGAATTCACCATCACCCAAGCGGACGAGATGGCAGAGCAGCAGGCCATCCTGGAGTCCATCCAGGATGAAGCCTATGTGGAGGCCAACCGGCGATTCATCCGGCAAGAACGGGCGGCGACCGACGCCCTCTTCGACGAGGTCAAAGCGGAGATGGAATTAGGCTGTCGTGGAGGAGCCACGGAAGTTAGAGCGGCTGCCTCCCATGTACCTGACATCAGGCATCGAGATAGTGGACATCTCCGACGAGGACTAGACTAGTTGATCTACGAAGTATGTAGGATTTTTTTTCTTTACATGCGTGTAATATTCGGATTGGAATATGCCCATTTCTTTGGGCTATATGGAACTGCAAGAATGATATGACCTTTAACAGAAAACCTATGATTAATTTATTGCAGGTTATATTCAGGGCTACGGCATGGATCCGTGGTCATTACTCACTCTTACGGCTTCCAGGGAGCAGCTGGCTACTGGGTGCAACCTATGGAAGATGGCAACACGGATTTTTTTCAATCGGTTTGGATGGCGATCACTGCATAGGATAGGTCCTTACTGTATCTTCGTCCGGCCGGATGCGGCTTTGAGACTTGTACTCTTTATTTTTTTTGCTTGCTCCTGTTGTAAGTTGTACACTGCAGACCAGACTTTATTACTCTAGACGTTTTAATAAAGTGGGCATCTCTCATATGCAAAGGCCGGAGAATGACCTCTTTTTTTAAAAAAAAAATTTAAGTTGTCTTTTTTACTGACCATATATGCGCCAGCGCTGACGATCGGTGTGCAGCCTGAGATTTTTGCTTTTAATACTGAAGTTAACTGCAATCATGCGGCCAAAGCCTGCAGCCGCTCCCCTTAAATATTGCGTTAAACCCGCTGCAGTTCGGAGGACTTTTAAACCTAGAGAATAGTCTTGCTAAATTGAGCAGTGTACAATGTCTTACTAATAGCATGCTATAGTATATATCAAGGAAGGCGTTATTTTGTATAATGCACTATTTTTCATCTTGGTGTCAGGTTATTGTCTTTTTTTCACATAGTATAGACGCAAGCGCTCATATATATGTGCATACACTCACCCCTATGAACGCACACGCGCACACCCTATACTTGTGAGCACCTCCAAAAGACTAAGCCGGCATATCATTTTGAAATTTACGAAGTCACCATAGTCACCTCGTCGTCGACGGGAACGTCTACTCCCACTAAATGTGCATCGCCAGAAATCCTGAAATAAATCCAGAATTAAATGTGAGCATCAGATTTTGAACCCTGATGAGTTAGGGATACCACAATCCCTCTAATCATCCAACCACAAATTGGTTCACCCAAGTCACCGTTTCATAATTGTTCAGGGCAGCGACTGAGCTGAGCGAGTCTTGACACGAATCTTAACCGACCAAGTGATATAACTTATAAAAAGAAAAAACTAAAAAGAAAATTTTGCATGAATCTCCGCGGAAGATTTAACAAATATAGCATCGACTGAGTCATAATCAAATCTCAGTAGATTTAGCAGCACTGTTGTGCAAATTACCAACCCTCGTCCAATGAATGTCATTCCTCTTCCGTAAACTTTCCTGTAAGAGAGTACCTAGAACTCATCTAGATGAGACGTAATTTGGTCTCATTCATCTAAAAATAAGAATGGATACAACCCACGTCAGCACACACGCATCTTATAGCATCACATTCAATGTCTATAAAATATGAATGAGACTAAATTAAATCTCATCTATATGAGTTCTAGCAAAACTGTTCCGAAGAGAACGACCCCTGATATCCCCCATTAATTCCACGAGCTCTGAATTCCATATGCTACGACGATGTAGAAAGTGCGCACTGGCGGAGAAGTCAGGAGGAAACGTGTGTACTCTCAGTGTCCAGTCTCCGTCTTCATTCTTAATTTACCCCGGCATGGAGACGAGAGAGACACGCCTAATCATGTCGTTCGGAGCTCCCAGCAGCTATCTGCTTTACCGCACCGGCCGTCTTTACCAGTCATCGATTTTACACGGCCGCGTGGCTCCAGTGTACAGCGCAAATGCCACCAACCGCGCGCGCCATGGAGATGGTCTCCATCTCCATGGCGCCTTCCTGCTTCTATTTAAACCCGGCGGAGCGCTCTTAGAAATCACAACGCCGACTGCCAACTGCCAACTGCCAACTTTCAACGTCACTTCACACTAGCTAGCTCGGTTGGCAATGGCGATGGTGGAGGTGCTCTCGTCGGAGCTGGTCGTCCCGGCCGAGCCGACGCCGGGGGGCAGCATCTGGCTCTCCAACCTCGACCTCGCCGGGAGGAGAGGCTACACCCCCACCGTCTACTTCTTCCGCCCCAACGGCCACCCGGGCTTCTTCGCCGCCGACGCCATGAAGGACAGCCTCGCCAGGGCGCTCGTCGCTTG